>NC_134353.1:419699242-419851742 GCF_048569485.1 Anomaloglossus baeobatrachus | reverse complement strand
TGATAATGAAGGTGGCAGGGGTCAAACGGGCCAAGGTGCAGGTGCCATTTACTCCTACTGGTAGCCATTTGTAGGCATTGTAACCACAAACCCAATAGGTTTGCGGTGGGAGATCCCAGATGGCTGAATGTTGTAATATGAGGCGATGTGCTATATCTATAAAGGCCGATATGTTCCTGAGTATACACCATCCGGGAAGTTGGCCTAGGGGACTACAATACCCTGCGGACGGTTCACCACAGGTTTCTCGGCCAGGCACATATGGGTCAGAATCATTGCACCATAAATTTCCGGGTTGGGAGTAACAAGTATCATTTGTGCCTTCTGGAAACAATGAATTGTATACCCACCCATGGTCATGCAGATGTCTCTCTAACAGCAAGGGTTTAAATGCATCAGTACTGTCAGAGGTTCGCCCAAAACTTATTTTGATTCCTTCTGTTGGAATCTTGCCCATAGTAGGTGTTTTTGTGTAATTACGGGGTACCCAGCTGCTTCCTTCAAAGGCTAAATATTGCTGGGTTCCGGGAAGGCCAGTAGTAAGATTGCCTTGCCACCAGGGGAAATCTACCCACCCTACTATTGGTATGGGCACACTAGTGTTCCACAGTTTTTGATACTTGGTGTCATTGACTGATAATCTATTGTAACAGCCTCCCCATTGAAACACTTCGTTTATTGGGACTGGTATGGCTAAGTATGGCATGGAAGAGGCTGTCACAGGTGCGTGTGTACATATCCAGCAGTCTGTGATCTCAAGTTTTTCAGCTAACACTTCATAATGGGTCTCAAATGAATTCTGCCGTGGTGTAGAAGGCCCCAAAAAGGGAGTACACATAGAAATACTTATCAGCGGTATTAGGCCTTCTTGCAGTGGCTGGCATGGACCCATATCGATCTCCCCTCAAGTTTGACGGAGGTTGGAGTGGTCAGCTGGACAGTCAAAGGCCCTTCGAATCGTGGCTCAAGGGTCTTTCTCACGTGCTTCTTTAGGTAGACCCGGTCACCAGGCTTTAGGGAGTGGGTTCCTGGAACGGCATCAGGATCTGGTAGAGAAGAGTAGACCCTTTGGTGGGTTTCAGTTAGTCTCTTCTGCAGGGAAACAACATAAGACGTTAGGCTTTCACATTGCAGGTGTAACTCCTGCGGGAAGTAGCATCCTAATCTGGGTGCACTACCAAAGAGTATTTCAAATGGTGAGAGCCTGTGCTTTCCCTGCGGGGTGGTCCTTATAGAGTAAAGAGCTATGGGGAGACATTCTGTCCATGGTCTACCAGTCTCCTCCACTGCCTTGGCTAGTTTGAGCTTTTAGAGTGCCATTTAACCTTTCCACTTTCCCTGATGACTGTGGGTGGTAAGGCGTGTGTAAGGCTGACTGAATGCCTAACAGGGCACAGGTGTTCTGGAACACTTGTCCAGTGAAATGAGTACCTCGGTCTGACTCCATGACTTCAGGGAGTCCAAACCGAGGCACCAGCTCACAGGCCAATTTCTTTGCTGTAATTCGGGCCGTGGCTGAGCTGACAGGGTAGGCCTCTGGCCATCCTGAGAAGAGGTCTACACAGACAAGTACAAACTCGTAGATGCCATGTTTTGGCAACTGTATATAGTCTATTTGTACTCTTTGAAATGGGGCAAACGTCTTTGGCATGTGTCTTTGCGGGGTTTTAGTTAGCTGGCTTGGATTGTGTTGTTGACAGATGTGACAAGCTTTTATTCTCTGGGAGGCGTATTGTCTGAAGCCGGGGGCTACCCAATATGGTTGCATCTGGTTCATGATTGAGTTTGTGCTACTGTGTGTGGGATAGTGGAGTACTTGGAAAATGGCAGGGAACCAACTGCGTGGCAGGACGGGAAGTCCATTTAGGCGCCAAATCCCCTCCACCTTTTCTGCCCCCTTGGCCCGCCATCCGGCCTTTTCTTCCTCAGAGGCGTTTTCTTGTGTCTCAAAGAGGTTCTGCATTTCTTCCTCCGTCGTTGACACTGTTTCCGTCTCCTTCAAAGGGAGTAAGGCTGCTTCTTTTGCTGTTTGATCGGCCAAGCGATTTCCCCCTTGCCTCAGGTGTTTGAGCCTTGGTGTGTGCAGCAACCTTTATGATTGCTAGCTGTTTTGGTATCAAGGCTACTTCCATTAGTTTCTTCACTGAGGCTCCATGCCTGATGGGATTTCCTGTTGCTGTGAGGAATCCTCTAGTCTGCCAGATAGTGCCAAAATCGTGCACAATGCCATGTGCATAGGCTGAGTCCGTGTAGATGTTCACTGTTCGTTCTTCCAGAAACTCAATTGCCCAGATGAGGGCAAGAAGTTCTGCTTCTTGAGCAGATGTGCGTGGAGGTAGCGGTTGTTTGGCTAAGACTGCATATAGAGTCACTACTGCAAATCCGGTGTGGAACTTGCCTGCTTCATCAGCGTATCTGCTACCATCCACAAAAAGTTCAAAGTCTGGATTTGTAAGCGGTGTTGTCTAAATATTGTGCAGGGGCTTTGCCTCATGTTCAATGAGTTCCTGACAATCATGATCAAATGGTGCGCTGGTACGTTTGTCACTCTCTTCTGTCCTCTCTTCTGTCCCCCCTTCTAAACTTGTGAAGATCAGCAGATCAGCAAGGTTTAGACTTGTAACTCGAGCAAATGAGATGTTTGGGGGGTAGCAACAGCGTGCACTGAAGTCTGACTTGTCTTGCCATGGAGAGGTGTTTCAGCTGCACTTGATTGAGAACAGCATAAATGTCATGGCTGGTAAGGATGGTAGTCGGGAAATCGAGTGAGATTTCAGATGCTTTCTGCAGTATGTTTGAAACTGCTGTAACAGCACGGACACAGGTTGGTGCTGCTTTTGTGGCGTTGTCAAGTTGGGAGGAGTAGTACCCGATTATGAGATGTTTGTCCGTCTTCTGGGTGAGTACTCCTACGGCAAATCCTTGAAGCTCTGCTACGAACAGATTAAAGGTGAGATCATAGTTTGGTAGTGCCAGAGCAGATGCATCAATCACTAGTTCCTTGAGCTTTTGAAAGTTTTATCAAGCTTCTTCTGTAAGGGAAAAAGGAACATTCTTTGTGCAATCATACAGCGGTTGCATGAGTAGTGACGCACTGGGAATCCACCGTCTGCATTTATCTCTGCTTGCTTTGCATCCTACTTCTGCCAGAAAGGTAAGCATTCCTCTTCACTAGGGAAGCACAGTAGTAAATCATCCACGTACTGGTAGATGTACTGCGAGAGGTAGCGGGAGGGGGGATTGTCTCAGCTGCGGTGGCGTAATTCCAGGCTTGACTGAAACTTTTACTGTGGGCACGGGTAGTGTGCCGAGGTCAGTTTTTGATGTGGACCAGAGTTTTGCAGGAACTTGTAGAAGTATTGGGTCCATGTTTACTTCATGTGTAACTTCAGATTCTGGTCTGTCTTCTATCATCTGGAGAGTGCACAGGATTTCTTCTGGGATATCTTCTGGAATTTGCAGGATAGCAGATCCATCTTCATTGTAGACAATCTGAGCTTGTAGTCTTGATAGTAGATCTTCTCCCACTAGGGCATCTCCACCCAGGGGGGACACTAAGAATTTAGACACGAACATGTGTGGTCCCAGTTTCACCTTCAGTGGATGTGTTATTGGGATTATCTGGGCTTGTCCATCAAATCCGGATACTACAGTAGCTTCAGATGAGATGGATCCTTCAGGCACCAGATTCTTGGGGAGTACGGAGCGAGAGGCTCCTGAGTCCACTAAAGCTCTTATTTCCTTGTTGCCAATGTGAAGGGGGACATGTATAAATGGACCTCTGGCATCCCTATCCCGTGCTGCCGCAAGTCAGGCAGTCTTCTCCTCCTGACTCTCGGGTCGGTTTTGAGTGTCCCTCTTCTTCTTTCTACAGTCTCTGATCACGTCCTCTGACTCCCACAATAGTAGCAGGTCGGTGCCTTCCTTCTTGTACCTTCTGGCTGACCGTCCACTGCTGCTATGAAAACTTTCTTGTTGCTCCTTTTATCCTTTGCGTCGGTTTCTAAGCCACTTGCTTTGTTGACTAGAAGATCTATGTCTTCCATGTTTCTCCATTCTGGGCAGCACGCTTTCAATCTTTCTGCCAGAGGTGCATATATTCCATCCATGAAGGATCTTACCATCAGGCGACGTATTGCACCCGCTTGTAAGTCCAGCCCTTCATCTGCGAATGACTGCATCAATCTGTAGGAGACCTGTATTTGGTTCAGGTAACGTGAAAAACTGACTGGGTTTCTAGTCGGGTCTGGAGCATTTTGCAGGAAAGCAATCTGCTCGGTTGGAGTCCAGGGTACGTAGTCTTCATACGTACGGGGAACTGCATCTCTGGGAGCATCTGGGTTTTGTGGATTAACAGGTGGTCTTATCAGGACTCTTCTTTCCACTACGGGATAAAGAGGCACTGGTGCTGTGGCTTGTAGCTTGTGCTGTGGGGCTGCACAGGCTAGGCATGTTTCACTCCAGTCCGGATTTTGTTGGCCACAGTTTGTGCAGGTCCATTCCGGGGATCCTGCTATTTTTGGAGCTGTTCCAGGAGTAGCTGACAGGTACGGAGGAGGCTGCTGATTCTTATTAGCTTGCTTCCCAGCTTCTTCCCATGTGTCTGATTCTTCATGATATATCCAACCTTGATCGTGGGCTGTTTTTGCAATGTCAGAAAGAGTTCTGACCAGTTTAGTCCATGATTTATCTGCTATCACTCCTGCTCTAGTAGCTGTTATTGTGTCCCATTTGTTGGGGTCCAATTGATCCTTCCCCTTCAATCCAAATGTCTTAAAAAACTTCCTTGGACTGACTGGCTGTTCTTTTGCCATGATAACACGTAATGAGATGTTGCAGGGTGCATCCAGCTCTTCTGTCCTTTTGATATTCCTTGTCCCATTCTTCGTCTATCTTCTTCAGCTTTTAGACCCTTGAACGTCCTTTGGACTAAACCTACCTATCCTGGAGATACTCAGAGACTAACTCCTTTTGTATTCCTACCTAAGGTGAGGTCTAGAACCACCTTTCCTGGAGATACCCAAAGACTGATTCTTGATGTGTATTCCTACTGAAAGGTGGTGTCCTAACTTCAGAGGGGGCTAAGAATGTTGAATGGCGCTGGGTTACCCTTCTTGTAACAGAGATACACTCTATATCCGATAGCAATGCAAACAGGGCTATTCCCACTAACACTAGGGCAGTGAATATCACATCCATTGGACAGAGCAGGTACACTATTCTCTTTCAACACTCACTGATGTATGGGATCTATGACAACCAACAAGGACAACAGCACAGAAGTAAAGCGCAGGAGAGCAGACACGCGACACACGGAGAGGCAGAGAAACACAGAGAAATAAACAAGCAAACAACCAAACAAGGCACAGAAAACATCAGCTGGCAAGGCTCTCTCAGAGTTCAGTAGAAACCCGCCAATAACCCAGTATCTACTCACAGTGTACCATTTTGCGCGTTGAGGAGAGGGGAGATCAGATGTGGGGAGCATAAAGAGAAGAATAAGGTTCAACTCTTACCTGGCCAGGTGTTTCTGGTCCCCACGTCTGGTCCACTCCTCCTCTGAATGGCAAGACAGTCCACTGCGTCCTGGGATTAGAAACACGGGTCCCTGCTTTTCGGGCGCCAGATAATGTTAGGTTGACCTAACGGTCACAGCTGTTGCCAGCGATGTCCGAATGCAGAGAGGGTACCGGTGACCCCCCTCTGCCCTCCCTTTAGCCTTCAATGAAAACAGGCAGACACCGTTATACACGTAAAGGCTAGGAGACGTGCGGCTCCGAATAGAAAGTGTATTGGTATTGTTTACATTACAAAGTTATACAAAGTTGATTAGGGCGTAACTATGCAACATACATATTCATTAATCTACATTCATTAAGGCGTGGATTGCATATTCCCAGCAAGAGAAATTAATATAATGACTTATACTCCCATAATAGTCTATTCCGCCTCTCATTCTCATAACAAGATGTTTGTCAGTCATTTCTAAGTCAAAACATTCTATGTCCTTGAAGTTGGTCTCACAGTTTATTACGCAAATAAGTCTGGTTTGGTCTTGCCAGGGAGAATGAATTTTTATTATTTTTCTAAGTCAGTGAAAAAGGTTAACTCTTTCCTCACACCACCTTAGCAACTGTACGGTAAATACTCTTTGGCGCCATCGCTCTCATTCTTTAAGTCCCCCTTGTTCACATCTGGCAGCTGTCAATTTGCCCCCAACACTTTTCGTTTCACTTTTTCCCCATTTTGTAGATAGGGGCAAAATTGATTGGTAAATTGGAATGCGCAGGGTTAAAATTTCGCCTCATAACATAGCACCCGGCGCTGCCCGGGATAGTAACTGTCTCTCTGTTTCTCTCCCATTCTCTGTCTGTATCCCCCTCTGTATATATCTCGCTGTCTCTCTCTCTGTTTGTCTGTCTCTTTCCCTGTCTGTCTCTGACTGTCTCTGTCTATTTCCCTATCTATCTATCTCTTTCCCTGTCTGTCTATCTATCTCTGTCACTTTCCCTGTCTGTCTCTTTCCCTGTCTGTCTCTTTCCCTGTCTGTCTCTTTCCCTGTCTGTCTCTTTCTCTCTCTTTCCCTGTCTGTCTATCTCTGTCACTTTCCCTGTCTGTCTCTTTCCCTGTCTGTCTCTTTCCCTTTGTTTCCCTGTCTGTCTCTTTCCCTTTCAGTCTGTCTTTTTGTCTTTCTTTACCTGTCTGTGTCTGTCTCTTAACCTGTCTCTCTCTTTCCCTCTCTTTCCCTGTCTGTCTCTTTCTCTGTCAGTGTGTCTCCTTGTCTGTGTCTGTCTCTTTGTATCTGTCTCTTACCCTGTCTATGTCTGTTTCTTAGCCTGTCTGTGTCTGCCTCTTTCCCTGTCTGTGTCTGTCTCTTTCCCTGGCTGCATTGTGACACGCCAACATTCCATATAAGGGCGTGGCTGCACATTCTTCTGAAGTTCTGGCTGCACTGTGGCTCCCAGCTCCATTCGTTTTAATGGAGGCAGGTTTCACAATACAGCCAGGGAAGAGACAGACACAGACAGGGTAAGAAACAGACATAGACAGGGTAAGAGACAGATACAAAGAGACACAGACAAAGAAACAGACTGACAGGGAAAGAGAGGGAAAGAGACAGAGAGGGAAAGAGAAGGAAAGAGACAGACAGGGAAAGAGACAGACAGGGACAGAGACAGAGATAGATAGACAGACAGGGAAAGAGATTCAGACAGACGGAGAAAGAGACAGACAATCAGAGACAGACAGGGAAAGAGACAGATAGACAAAGAGATAAAGAAAGAGAGACAGAGAGATATATACAGAGGGGGAGACAGACAGAAAATGGGAGAGAAACAGAGAGACAGTTACTATCCCGCTAAGTTGTGAGGTGAAATTTTAACCCGCGCGTTCCAATTCACCAATCAATTTTGCCCCTATCTACATAATGGGGAAAAAGTTAAAAAGTGTTGGAGGCAAATTGACAGCTGCCAGATGTGAACAAGGGGGACTTAAAGAATGAGAGCGATGGCGCCAGAGTATTTACCGTACAGTTGCTAAGGTGGGGCCCCGACATGGGATACTCACCACACTCTGGGATATTAACACACACAAAATGCGCCACACACTACCACGCACTTGAACACATATACCACCCTCAGCACACATCTCACCACACATACACCAACCTCGCCACATAATCGCCCTAAACACACACAAGTCTGGTATTATCCTTCAAAAATAAAAATCTGATTAATAAGCAGCCAAACTACAAGAACAACAAATGTACCATATAGGAAATACGGCAGCTGTCAGTCACATGACCTGTCTATATGTGTATGTGTGAGCTAATATATACTGTCAGGGGGGAGGGCTTTCTGTTGCCGGGAGATTTATCAGACTGCCAATAGCAACCAATCACAGCTTAGCTTCTATTTTGCTACAGTTAATTAATCTGAGCTCTGATTGCTTAATATAGGCAACAATTTAATAATTACATCTCTATCTATTTGTTTTGTGGTTTTTTTGTGCAGAATACATTTTTGTTAATACATTCTATTTTGTTAACAGCAGTTATTAACCCGGGCAAAGCCAGGTAGTACAGTTAGTCTAATATATAAAGCTGAGTGTATGTGTGTGTGTATGTATATGTATATATATGTCCGCTAAAGGAATCCGCATCGTCGCATTTACAATCACGAAATTTTGCACAGACACTCCATGTGACGCAGCAAACGTCATAGACTATGTTTGGGCGGGAAAATTTAACCCCGCGCTTTCCAGTTACTTAACAAAAATCGTGCCTCCATTAATCTGAATGGAGCTGGGAGCTGCATCCTATAAATAGCAACTGTCAGTGGTTGCTATAGGAACAAAATAAACTGTTAGTATACGAAGCTTATGTGGGAGGTAAAAAGATGTCGGTGGTGCGACGGATAGAGAGAGAGACAGACAGAGACAGTGTGGGAAAGAGACAGTGCAGGAAAGAGTGCTGGATAGAGACAGAGCGGGAAAGAGACAGCGCGGGAAAGAGACAGCGCGGGAAAGAGACAGTGCGGGAAAGAGACAGAGCGGGCAAAGAGACAGAGGGGCAAAGAGACAGAGCGGGCAAAGAGACAGAGCGGGCAAAGAGACAGAGCGGGCAAAGAGACAGAGCGGGAAAGAGACAGCGCGGAAAAAGACAGTGGGAAAGAGACAGAGTGGGAAAGAGACAGAGTGGGAAAGAGACAGAGCGGGAAAGAGACAGAGCGGGAAAGAGACAGAGCGGAAAAAGAGACAGAGCGGGAAAGAGACAGCGCAGGAAAGAGACAGCGCGGGAAAGAGACAGACGGGCAAAGAGATAGAAAGAGACAGACAGACAGACAGATACAGTGATTGAGACAGATAGACTGATGCAAATACAGACAGAGAGATAGAAACAGACAGACAAGGAAAGAGACAGACAGCGAGACAGACAGACAGCGACACACAGGCAGAGACTGGGAGAGAGACAGAGAGACAGTTACTATCCCGGGCAACGCCCGGGTACTACAGCTAGTAATATATAAAGCTGAATGTGTGTATCTATGTATGTATGTGTGTATGTCCGGGATTGGCATCTGCACCGTCGCAGCTACAGCCACAAAATTTTGCACACTCACACACACGTCTGAACTCTGAGAGTGTCATAGGCTATGTTGTGAGGCGAAATTTTAACTCCGAGCATTCCAATTTACCTATCAATTTTGCCCCTATCTACATAATGGGGAAAAGGTGAAACGAAAAGTGTATCCGCACCGTCGCATTTACAAATCACAAAATTTTGCACAGACTTCTCATGCGACCCAGGGAACGTGGGAACTATGTTTTGACAGGAAATTTTTTTTTTTCCAATTTAAGATTTTATTGATTTTTCAAAGGAATACAATATTAGGACACACATCCATGCTGTATCAATGATGCGAATCAAAAGTCAATGCAACACCAAGCCTTCGCAGGCTTCGTAATAGTCTATGGATGGCAGAAATGGTACATAGATAATCATTTAAAACCTTAGATAATGATAAAACAAGAAGAAGAGGTTAAGGCAAGTGAAAGTCATAGAATCCAGAGAAGAAGGGGTAATTCAGAAGAAGGAGAGGAGAGATAGAAAACAGAATGAGAGCAGAGTGAAGCGACCGGGACTGATACAATGTCTGTTGAGCTAAGATTTGTCGAAAGAGTGGCGTAAGCTGTCTGAAAGAGAAAAAGCCAGAGTGCCCCCATTCCGGAGATTAAATTAGTTCAAGAAATTTTTTACTGGATAGGAAAGATTCCCACTGGAACCATTTAGTGGCTGTCTCCACCGTCTGCCCTCGTGACTGGGCCATCACCATTTCCATGCGGTGAATCACATTTACCTCAGTTACCCACTCATCCAACGTCGGAGGGTTAAGATCTTTCTAGCGCCGAGGGATCACTGTCTTGGCGGCCTGAAGAAGGTGGCCCAAGATAGATTTCTTAAAAACCCTTTCCGATACGTTAAAGATATACAGTAAAACTGCCTCCGGGCAACTGGGGACTACGATCCCTGTGGCCCCCTGTATGGCTGCCAGTACTTTGTTCCAAAAGACCGACAGGCTCGGGCAGTGCCACCAGATGTGAGACATGGTGCCTCCTTGGGCTCCACATCACCAGCAGGTGTCAGGTATTTCGGGGCACCATGCATGAAGGGATGCCGGGACCCTATACCGCCTGGAAAGTATTTTATAGCTGGTTTCTTGCATCCTAGTGGCAACCACGGACCTGTGGGCCAGGGGGAAACAATGCTCCCATTGATTCCCGGGAATCGTTTGATTAAGCTCTGACTCCCATGCTTTACAGAAGCGAGGAGGCAACACCTCTACTGCACTTGTCATAATCTTGTACACCCTTGATATTGCGTGGCGCGTATCAGAGGACCCAGTGCAAAGGTTTTCAAAGGGAGTTTGGGGCGAGGGGTGGGCCACGACAGTGTCTTGTGAGGTCAAGAAGTGTTTGAGTTGGGCATATTCAAAATGGAATCGTAGTTTGAAATTACGGCTCTACCATCTCCCGTAGTGGGAGGAGGGACCCCCCCGGGGCCACCCGATTTAGTCTCAAAGGATTCAATTTTGTGCTTCCCAGAAAATTGTTGGATGACGCTCCCGGTAAAAACTCCGGGTTATCAGTTAGTGGCATAAGGGGCCCTCTAGGCTGGATCATGAGATTGCACGATGACACAGAGTGAACCGTTTTCAATGTTTGTTTAGTGCTACAGGACATCTCAATCTTATGTTTGGTGAGGAGCGGCCAGGTCCAAGGCAGGGTCGGTAATGATAAGGAGCACATATCTTGTGCCAGTCAAACCCAAAGCTTAGAACTAGAATTATGCAAAAGGTCCAGGACCCTGGCGTGAGCGGCTGCCAGGTAGTACCTTCTACAGTCAGGCAGTCCTGTTCCTCCCGCACCCTTTGTCCTAGTTAAGATGCAACTCCCTATACGGGCACGCCTTCCAGACCAAACAAATCGACCGAATATGCGCTGCATCTTGGCCCAATAGGTTGCTGGAACATAGACCGGTACCGTCTGTATGAAATACAACAATCTCGGCAGAGCCGTCATCCTGAGTGCGCTGATCCTGCCAAACCATGAAAGAGTGCCCCTATGCCACAGAGCCAAATGCCCCTCAAGCCGTGACAGGAAACTTTGGTAATTTAATTGAAAGAGCCTGGACAGGTCAGAAGGGATCTTGATGCCCAAATATCCAATACTACCGTGGGGTGGCCACCTGAAGGGGAAGTTTGGTTTTATAACATTCACAGTTGCTTGGGGTAATGAGATATTTAGGGCCTCTGATTTATTGAAATTAATTTTAAAATTGGACCACTTGCTAAAATGGTCTAGCACCATCATTAAGGATGGGAGGGATGTGATGGGATTACACAGATACACAAGGAGATCGTCGGCGAAGGCAGCGCACTTATGCTCCCGATTGGCGATCCTGATTCCCTGTATGTCTGGGTTAGCCCGGATGGCCGACAACAAGTGTTCCATAACTAAGACATATAGTAACGGTGACAAGGGGCATCCCTGCCGGGTCCCGTTTCGGATGGAGAAGGATCTCGACAGAGTGCCATTAATCTTAAGGTGAGCAGTCGGGGAATTATATAAAGCCATAATTTTAGACGAGTAAACCGGTCCCAGGCCTATATGGTCCAGGGTCTGAGAGAGCGACTGCCAGGAGACTCTGTCGAAAGCCTTCTCAGCTTCTAAAGACAGCAACATCAAGCGGAGTTTCTTGGTATGTGCGTGTTGGATTAAATCCAGGGTTTTTATGGTGTTGTCCCTTGCCTCTCTACCTGGGACAAACTCAACCTGATCGAAGTGGATCAAGTCAGGGAGCAAAGGGCCAAGTCTATTTGCCAAAAGCTTGGCATAAATTTTTAAATCTACATTAAGAAGCGATATCGGTCTAAAACTGCTACACGCCGTGGGGTCTTTTCCGGCCTTACGGAGTAGTGAGATATGAGCCATGGTGGAATGGGGCGGAAAGGGGACAGATTCCGAAATTGAATTAAAGGAAAGGAGCATTAGAGGTGCTAATTGTTCTGAAAAGGATTTATAAAATTTGGCGGGGAACCCATCGGGGCCAGGACTCTTATTGCCGGGAGTGTCGCGAATCACTGCCAATAAATCCTCCAGTAGAAATGGGCTTTCCAGGTTATTAATTACAGAGCTGTCGAGACATCTAAAAGGTGAGGGCATTGAAGGACACCCATCACTCGACCTGGAGGGCTCGACAGGTAAATTATACAACTTGGAATAATAGTCGTGAAAGGTGTTTGAGATGTCCGGGGTGGCATAAAGTAATTCGTCACGTGAGTTCTTGATGCAGGGGACGAGGGTATGGGCTCTCTCCTCCCTCAGCGCATTTGCCAGCAGTCTGCCGGGTTTATCCCCAAACTCATAAAACCTCCCCTTTCCCACCTGTATTAAATGCTGATATGAGGAATCAAGCAGTTTTTTAACCTCGAACCTAGCTCGTAAGAGGGCTTGTAAATTTGTGGCCGATAAGGCTCGCTTGTGGATGAGCTCCAGTTCAGAAACCCTATGGAGAGCCTTTAATATGTCTTGGACCTTTTCTTTCTTGATTCGGGACCCGTGCTTAATAAAAATACCTCGTAGGACACATTTCAATGCTTCCCACTTATAAGTGTGAGCTGTGTTATCTACTGAGTGGTCCTCCATGAACCTTGCAATAGAGGTCTGGATATCAGAAACACAAAGCTCATCCAGTAGCAACGACTCATTCAGCCGCCACGACCCTCTAGGAGCCGAAAGAGAGGGGATCTCAATCGTGCAATAAACCGGCGCATGATCTGACCATAGTATGTTATCCATTCCCGTGTGTTGGATCCAAGGGAGCGCGCTATGTTTTATTAGGATTCCTATAGTCGTCTTGATTACATACTGAGTGTGGGAATAGAAACTATAGTCTCTTTCCGACGGGTGTTGTATTCTCCAGGTGTCGAACAATTGAATGTGCAGTAAAGCTTTTTTAATACGTTTAATGGTAGTGTATGCAATGCTAGATTTTCCCTTGGAGTTCTCTAAAGTAGGATCCAGGGTGACATTAAGGTCACCACATAAAATCACCGTACCCTGTATCAGGGGGATCGTGGCGTCGATCAAACGGGAAATAAAACTGTCCTGTTTTTGATTTGGGGCGTGTGCGTTAATTATTGTGAAGATATGGGTCCCCACCCTCAGCGAGAGAATAATATATCTTCCAAAACTATCTGTCGTGCACTTTAGGATTTGATGTGGGAGGGATTTATGGATGGCTATCGCCACCCCTTTAGAGCGGGAGTCAGGGTTATCCGCGGACACCCATGTCTGGTAATATTTATTTTTAAGAATAGGGGCATGTCCTTGTTTGAAGTGTGTCTCCTTTAGACACGCTATTCTCACCTTCCGTTTATGAAAATGATACAGTATCTGTGATTTTTTCTCCGGAACATTGAGGCCCCTGGCGTTGAAAGAAGCGACGGTTAGGTCCGCCATCTATAAAAGAATAGGACATTAGAGATATATAAAAGAAGGGATCGAACACGATCAGCCCGGCCGCCGTAAATAGAAAGAAGAGAAGACTTGAAGAAGGAAGAATGTAGCGGGAAAAAAAGGAAGAGAGAACAGAAAACAAGAAGAACAACAGGCGAAAAAAGCCTAGCACAACAGACTAAATCCGAACAAACGTTCCTAGGGAACATGTCCGCCTCATCTATGCAGGACAGGGGATCCCAACCTATTTGGGGAAAAAGGATGTCAGACATAACCAAGCAGAGCTCTGTATAAACTAAAAAACATTAACCATAGACACCGGTAAAAGTGACAAATGCTTATGTAATATGGGCTATGAATAGACTGGAAGGCAACGTGTGGAAGCCAAGTAACTCAAAATACTGTAAAAGGTATAAGTCATACAGGCATATTCAGCTATTAATTTCCTCTATATCAGTTACCACGGATGGTCCGCCCTGCGGCCCTGTTTTCCTCTTGGAGGCAACCCCCTGCTGGACTCAGAAGGTGGAGTTGGTCTAGAAGAGGTAGGCCGTCCCCTGGGTACCCAGGGCTGGAGTAAAGTAGTTGGCCAGGCTGCAATAGAGATTGTAGGCAGATTCAGACTCTCAGTAAAAGCCGGGAGGTCCTCTGGGGAACGTAGGACCATCCATCGGGAGTCCTACTGTACCGATAGGGAAAATGGAAATCCCCACCGGAACGGTAGACCCCTCTCTTTTAGGACATCAAGAAGGGGCTTAAGAGTCACACGTTGGGCCAGAGTGTCCCGTGAGAGATCTGGCATTATGCGAATGGTAGAGCCATTATATGACAAGTTCTGTTTCCTCCTGGCTGCTTGTAGAATGGCCTCTTTTACAGCAAAAAAATGCACTCTGCATACGATATCTCTCGGGTGGGAGTCATCATGATCCGGAGGGCGTAGAGCCCTATGGGCTCTATCAAGTTCAAGGGTAGCTCCAGGTGGCCTCTTTAGCAAATTATTAAAAATGGAACGGAGAGCAGTAGGAATATCAGGAGCAGCAATAGATTCCGGGAGACCTCTAACACGTAGATTGTTCCGTCTGTTTCTGTTTTCTAAATCATCTACATGTTGTTGAAGGGCAAATAGTTGCTTGGATTGGTTTTCTACAGTCTCTTGGATAGATTGAATGGACACCTGGGAATTTGATTGCTGCTCTGCCAGGGTGTCAACCCTGTGAGTAAGTGAGGAGAGATCCTGCCGCAGTTGGATAAATTCTTGTTTACACTCCGCCACCACTTGATTAGCCAATGCTGCAATGTCGTTCTTGGTGGGGATCACTTGTAACAGTGACCGCAGGTCTGCCAGGGATGCCGGACGATCCTCGCCCATCGAGGTGGTAGCGTGAGACATAGTGGGTTATGCATAGAAAGAGTTCTGTAGGGCTGGACCATATATTAGCGTCTGTGTGTTTTGGGGGCTTTTTATGTTGTCCCATACTTGTGGCACAGATACTTGACGAATTGGGGGTGACCCCAGTACCCTGGGTCCCCCATTCATGGGGATCAATGGGCCCCTTTCCAGGTCCCCGCCTGCGGCTGTCGGGCTCTCAGCCCAGGAGGATCCAGTGGACCACCGATCTGGGGAGGGAGGGGGTACTTCCCTCTGAGGTATCCCCCAGGACTCATTGGCAGCCACCCAAAATTCAGGGGGCCCTCCTCTATTTCCAGCTCCCCCTGGGGATCGTGTGGCCCCTGATAAATGGCTGATGATGCTGGCCCCCCCTCTGGCTTGGGCCCCGCTCTCCAGGTCTTCCTGTGGGCCCTGTACCTGGGTCTTGTAGTCCAGCAGACCATCAGGGTTAGCTGCCGCTCCCTCCTCACCTCTGATCGCTGTGCTTGTGGGTGTAGACAGGGGTGCTGGTGGCTGTAGTGCAGCCTCTCCGTGCAGCGCCTGCTTCTTCAGTGCTTGGGCCCGCAGCGGTGAGTCATCTCCTGGGCCCGAGCACATGTGCGCCCCGCGCCCGCATGCCGCACTTCCCCCAGCTCCACTGGTGCCGGCCGCAGGTAAGTTAGCAGGGCTCCCCGGCTCCATCAGAGACACAGCGGAGGGCGAGGCGGGCAGAGCCACAGTCGTGGCCGGCCTGCCCTCCAGCCCTGGTCCGCCTGTCAGCATCTCTGGATCGCGGCCGCCATCTTGGAATGGCGCCGCTGGTGCTACCGCTTCCTCCATTGCGGGGGATCCGCCAGCTCCCGCCGCCACCGTGGGTCTTTTGGAGGGTCCTCCTGGATCGCGGGGGGTCCCTGCTGCCTCACATCTTCCTTGGGTCTCCAGACTTGTCGCCCCCTCGGGCACCAGGATGGTGTTCCCTTCAGGCCCTGCAGGCCGCAGTTCTCTTCCTGGCTGTGGTAGGGTGCCAGTCTCCCGAGAACGGGTGAGGTAAGCCCCGATTGTGCCCTGGGATGCAGGGGGTTGCCCTGAGGTATTGGGCTTATTCTTTTTTGGTGCAGATTTGCCCATTGTAGATAATAAACCGGCACTATAGGGGATTTTTTAGAGGAGCTCCAGAAAGCAGCGTCCTCACTCGGCCATGTCCGGCTCCGCCCCCTTGACAGGAAAATTTAACCCCGCGCTTTACAGTTACTCTCCAAAAACATGCCTCTATTAAAGTAAATGGAGCCTGGAACTACAGGTTATTAGTAGGAGCTGTGATTGGTTGCTATAGGATCAAAAGACATTCATAGTATAAGAAGCTTATATGTGAGGTAATAAGATGTCGGTGGGGAGACAGATAGAGAGAGACAGACAGAGAGACAGACAGAGAGACAGACACAGACAGAGAGACAGAGACAGACAGAGAGACAGACAGGGAAAGAGACAGAGAGATAGAGACAGACAGGGAAAGAGACAGACAGAGACAAACGGTGAAAGAGAGACAAAGACAGACGTGAAAAAGACAGACAGAGACAGATGGTGAAAGAGGCAGACAGAGACAGACCTGGAAAGAGACAGACTTGGAAAGAGACAGATGGGGAAAGAGACAGATGGGGAAAGAGACAGATGGGGAAAGAGACAGACAGACATGCAGACAGGAGGAGACAGCCAGGGAGACAGACAAAGATAGATGGGGAAAGACACAGACCTTGATGGAGACAGACGGGGAAAGAGACAGAGAAATAGAAACAGACAAGGAAAGAGACAGACAGACAGGCAGACAGGGAGAGAGACAGACAGGGAAAGACACAGACAAAGAGACGGAGAGACAGATGGGGAAAGAGACAGACCTGGGAAAGAGACAGACCTAGAAAGAGACAGATGGGGAAAGAAACAGAGAGATAGAGACAGACAAAAAAAGAGACAGACAGACAGGCAGATGGGGAAAGAGACAGACCTGGAAGAGACAGACGAGGCACATTACTTGGCCAATTTAGTTAAATCTTTGTGCAATATCTGTGGTGCGTAAATATATGTTGTGTCTATTAGCTTAGTTTTTGCCTTTTAATAATCACATTACTATCTATTTGTTTTGTGTTTTTTATGTGCAGAATACATTTTGTTAATACATTCTATTTTGCTAACAATAGTTATTAACCCGGGCGAAGCCGGGTAGTACAGCTGGTTTATATATATATATATATATATATATATATATATATATATATATATATATATCAATTTGTGTGTGTATATGAGTGTGCATATGTGTGTATGAGTGTATATGCATGTGTGTGTATATATACAGTACAGACCAAAAGTACTTCTCATTCAAAGAGTTTTCTTTATTTTTATGACTGAAAATTCTAGTTTTCACATTGAAGTCAAAACTATGAATTCACACCTGTGGAGTGAAATACTGAACAAAAAAGTGTGAAAAAACTGAAAACATGTCTTATATTCTAGGTTCTTCAAAGTAGCCACCTTTTGCTTTGATTACTACTTTGCACATTCTTGGCATTCTCTTGATGAGCTTCAAGATGTAGTCACCGGAAATGGTCTTCCAACAGTCTTGAAGGAGTTCCCAGAGATGCTTAGCACTTGTTGGACCTTTTGCCTTTACTCTGCGGTCCAGCTCACCCCAAACCTGACTGACAGGGAAAGAGACAGACAGGGAAAGAGAGGGAAAGAGGGAAAGAGACAGACAGGGAAAGAGAGGGAAAGAGACAGACAGGGTAAGAGACAGACAAAGACAAGTAAAGAGACAGACAAAGAGACAGACACAGAGAAAGAGAGGGAAAGAGGGAAAGAGACAGACAGGGAAAGAGAGAGAAAGAGACAGACAGGGAAAGAGACAGACAAACACAGGTAAAGAGACAGACAAAGAGACAGACACAGGGAAAGAGAGGGAAAGAGGGAAAGAGACAGACAGGGAAAGAGACAGACAGAGAAAGAGATAGAGAGGGAGACAGAGAGATATATACAGAGGGGGAGACAGACAGAGAATGGGAGAGAAACAGAGAGACAGTTACTATCCCGGGCAGCGCCGGGTGCTTTGTTGTGAGGCAAAATTTTAACCCTGTGCCTTCCAATTTACCAATCAATTTTGCCCCTATCTACAAAATGGGGAAAAAGTTAAACGAAAAGTGTTGGAGGCAAATTGACAGCTGCCAGATGTGAACAAGTACTGTCAGCAAACCTCGTACAGAGGGAGGCCACTTATAAATAATGATGAATGTAGCAATAAGAGGCTAAAATTTAACTTTTAATTCTAAATATTAAAAGCCCAAGAGGGGTACATGTAACCATAAAACTCTCTAGTGCTCTAAGATCTCAATTAGTACCTTATCATAGCACAGGGAGTCAATAATGTATAACAAACACAACAAAAAAACACAAAATACATAAATCATAAATTGAGTAGATTATATCCACCCATAGGACAGTGGTCCACTTGCTAGGGAAGAAAAAAATAATCAAAAAACTCAATAAACCTAAATCAAGAGCTAGATACTGGTCCTCAGTGGAAAGACCGGTATTAGATACTGGTCCTCAGTAGAAAGACCAATATAAATACGACTGCTCAATATAACAATTAAATGGGAACAATCTCACCCATGTTCAGTGGTCTGGGGCAGCTCAGGATCTCCTCCGTGTAGGTCCTCTTTATGTCGTCAGGTTGTCACTGACCCTACATGAACCTAGGAGATTAGTTAAACCTGTTGCCCAAACTTCTGTCCTGACAAGGACAGACCACAGCTGGCCCTCTCTATATACCCCTACACCGATCCTATCCACGTCCCGACGCGTTTCGTCATACACGACTCATCAGGGGACTCCGGTGTTCAGATAGTGGCTGCCATGGAGCCTTGCAGCGGTGGACACCGCGCCTGACAGCTCACACACCTTTTTCACCACGTATGTGCTACTGATGAAGGTCCAAATAGGACCGAAAACGTTATAAAGCACATAAATAAATCTTCTTGCAAAGCATTTTTGGGAGTGCCGTGTCTACTTTTCACTTATATGGAATGTTGGTGTGTCACAATGCAGCCAGGGAAAGAGACAGACACAGACAGGGAAAGAGGCAAACACAGACAGGGTAAGAAACAGACATAGACAGGGTAAGAGACAGACACAAGAGACAGACACAGACAAAGAGACAGACTGACATGGAAAGAGACAGACAGGGAAAGAGAGGGAAAGAGAGAGACAGGTTAAGAGACAGACACAGACAGGTAAAGAGACAGACACAGACAAAGAGACAGAGACAGACACAGGGAAACAGTCAGACAGGGAAAGAGAGAGAAAGAGACAGACAGGGAAAGAGACAGACAAAGAGACAGACACAGGGAAAGAGAGGGAAAGAGACAGACAGGGAAAGAGAGGGAAAGAGAGGGAAAGAGACAGACAGGGAAAGAGACAGACAGAGAAAGAGATAGAGAGAGACAGAGAGATATATACAGAGGGGGAGACAGACAGAGAATGGGAGAGAAACAGAGAGACAGTTACTATCCTGGGCAGCGCCGGGTGCTATGTTGTGAGGCAAAATTTTAACCCCGTGCCTTCCAATTTACCAATCAATTTTGCCCCTATCTACATAATGGGGAAAAAGTTAAACGAAAAGTGTTGGAGGCAAATTGACAGCTGCCAGATGTGAACAAGGGGGACTTAAAGAATGAGAGCGATGGCGCCAAAGAGTATTTACCGTACAGTTGCTAAGGTGGGGCCCCGACATGGGATACTCAGCACACTATTATTGTGCCACTTGTGCCAAGCAAGTCCCACCACCTCTGCATTCTCCCCTCCTGCACATTTTTGCAAAGCCATTTTAATTCAAAAGAGTGCTGCCAGTTAGTGGCATCCAAAAAGTGGCTGTTGGACTCCATTATTGTGCCACTTGTGCCAAGCAAGTCCCACCACCTCTGCATTCTCCCCTCATGCACATTTTTGCAAAGCCATTTTAATTCAAAAGAGTGCTGCCAGTTAGTGGCATCCAAAAAGTGGCTGTTGGACTCCATTATTGTGCCACTTGTGCCAAGCAAGTCCCACCACCTCTGCATTCTCCCCTCCTGCACATTTTTGCAAAGCCATTTTAATTTAAAAGAGTGCTGCCAGTTAGTGGCATCCAAAAAGTGGCTGTTGGACTCCATTTGTGTCCCACTAGTGCCAAGCAATTTCCAGCACCTCTGCATTACACCCTCCTGCTCATTTTTAATAAGCTATTATAATAGCAAAAAATGCTGAAACTTAGTGGCATCCTAAAAGTGGCTGTTGTACTCCATTTGTGTCCCACTGGTGCCAAGCAATTTCCAACACCTCTGCATTACACCCTCCTGCTTGTTTTTAATAAGCTATTATTATAGCAAAAAATGCTGAAACTTAGTGGCATCCTAAAAGTGGCTGTTGTACTCCATTTGTGTCCCACTGGTGCCAAGCAATTTCCAGCACCTCTCCATTACACCCTCCTGCTCGTTTTTAATAAGCTATTAATAGCAAAAAATGCTGAAACTGAGTGGCATCCTAAAAGTGGCTGTTGTACTCCATTTGTGTCCCACTGGTGCCAAGCAAGTCCCACCACCTCTGCATTCTGCCCTCCTGCACGTATTGCTACGCAAATTTTATAGCAAACTCAGGGAATTCCTTGCTGCATTTCTTCATTAGGAGGGATAGAAAGTGAGGCTTCCTTTACTGTTCTGGTACCCACAGAACACTGCCACTGTACCCACCTGCCCACTTTTGTCACGTTACTTAATTTGCCCAAAGAGCTGTTACTTTTTCTGCCATCCTAAAAGTGTCTGGAATACTAAGTTAGTGTTCCTTTGCTGCCAAGCAAGGTACAACACATGTGCGTTCTACACTCCTTTCCATTTCTGTAACGCAATTATTAACTGCAGGTAGTCCAGCCAATCTGTGTTGAAGGTGCAGGCATGGATATAATGTTGCCTTCATCCAATGGTGGTTCTCTCGCTGTCTGACAGCTCAACAATACCATCTGTTTCCACTTCCAAAACATGTGATGACCTGCCAATCACACTCCCGCTTATGGGTAAAGAGGTGGAAGTTCAGCATGAAAAAGTATGTGTGACTGCTGTCCCCATAGTCAAAGAGGATGAAGAGCACACAGATGCACTTGATGGGGCAGGCGGTGGTTGCACAGCCCCGCTAGGCCGCATTGTAGCACAGTGAAATTTCCATTGTGACTTATGCTTCATTTTAAGTCTTGTACTTGGTGGGCTCCCCAGTATGCAGCAAAACCACGCAACAGGAAAAGCACTGTAGGCAGTTGGGTTGATAAATGATTGTTTAACTTTCCCAAAACAAACAATGAGAACCATGCATAAAATTGAAATAATAGAACAATCTATTCTGTTGCCTACTACCTGCTAATCCCTCTGCGTATCAGCAGTAATTGTGTGTTTGTGCGTGTGTGTGCGAACACGACTTACCAGTGGTGCATCACAAGAGCTTCCAAGTTATCTACCTAAACATAGACAAAACACATTACCCCCCCTGAATACCCTTTTTAGCTAAAGCCTCACAGATAAGGCAGATGATAACAGTGTGAATGCAAACCTCACAGCTCTGCAACACAGTCATGGAAATCTTGACAAGCAACAGTCAATGCAAACATGTGTGGCTGTCCCTCTATGATTTAAACTGTACGTGACAATTTGACAGTGCAGAGGCAGCAAGTCTCATTGTCTATATAGTCGGCCTACCCAGAACAGATATGTGTTTTGATAATAAAACAAAGTGTTGCGTGCATGCATTACTGTCTGGGCACAGCCTACCGTACCTGGGTACTGTGATGTCCATTTGCCATAAATACCGACTTTACGCTCCTCTCATGGTAAACAGTATAGACAGCACCAGAAGAATGTTGGTCTGTGGCACAGGATGCTGCTCACTGGCGTTACGGTACTCCTCACTAAACTTCAAAATGACTCCCATCACAATTGAACGAAGTGTTTCCGCGGTTGCTCCTTGCTGTAACACACACCTTTAGCTTTTCATTCTGTTCATAGACAGCATCTCCAAGTCCACACCTGAAGATCGTTTTGCTATTGCTATAGTGACCAAACAGACAAAGGCAGCTCTAAAAAAACAGCAGCCCCTTGTGTGTAGTCTGCAACAATGCATGCAATGAACGGCAAATAAGCATGTCGCATTGACAGTGGCTAAAGATGAGCAATACATCCTCACGCTATCTATTCATATCCATGTGACACTTCATGGTGGAAGTACTCAAAGTTGAGATTTTTTTGCCTTCTACTTAGAGATTGTTACAGATTACATGACTTGGGTGATCCTTTGCTATGTCCAAAAAATGCCCAGGCTAGGCAAGGCTTAAAGCCCATGCGACCTGCATAGCCAACATGACTTATGCTCATAGGCAGAGTTGTGGTCGAGGATTCAGTTGTTGACGTGCTTCCAGTACTTTGTCTCTGTCCAGGAAGACACAACGTAAACTCATCGTCAGTAGCATCCTCCTACACCTCCTCTGCTGACGTCAACGACTGGCTGACTAGGGTATGACAGTAGGTGGTGTCTCCAACCTCATCATCACCCTGTGTGTTTTCATTCCCCTCGTCCTGAGTCCTCCGTGACAACCTATTCCTGCCCTGACCGAACAACAAAGTTGACGTTACAATCAGGTATCTGAGTCTCCTCATCATGTTACCCATTGTCTCCACCAGGATGATGTACGGTTTGGAAATGAGGGTGTACATTATGCTCAGCACCTTCTTCATCGGGGCCTGGATCCGACTCACAACGCTTCTGGCTATTTGTGCAGATCATTTCCCCTGTCTCCTGGAACTCTCTGCCTCAACACGTCAGATTATCTGCTACACCCGCAAGCTTCAAACGGAACCTGAAAACTCATCTGTTCAGAAATGACTATAACCTTCAATGACCCCACCACCGTGCGGAGCTTCCGCCCAGCCTACACCCCACCTACTGTCTCCTCCCCAAAATACTTTACAATGTAATCCCGCAAGGGCTGGGCCCTCTTCCCTCTGTACCAGTCTGTCTATTGTTACTTGTATATGTATTGTGTATGTAACCCCCTTCTCATGTACAGCACCATGGAATCAATGGTGCTCTATAAATAAATAATAATAATAATAACTTCTTTGTCTGTACTCACTGCAGCTTTGGAGCAGACCTCTGATTCCCAGGCTATAGTGTGACTGAACGGCTCTGCAGACTCAACAATCTCTGTTACCCTATACTCAGGGCTGGTGGAAACTTGAAAGCAGTTATGAAGCAAGTGCGATTGGGTTTACACCACAGTGGAATGGAGTATTTGTGATATTGAACTTGAGGTGGAGGAGAGCCCACTTTATGGCGCACTTGACATCCATTGAAGCAGCTGCTGTTTTAGTGCCTCATCTACTTTTGTTAACGATGGTCATGTCCGTGAAATAGAGGATCATATCAGATTATCTACGGGAAGAAGTACACCTGTTATTTTAGCTGTTATTTGTTGTTACGAATTGGTGCCGCCGTAAACGCAAGCAACCTGCTGCGGTTCCAGTTGCGCCCAGGCGTCAGCTGCCATTTAGAGCTGTGCCTCGAGTTGTCCAGCTGGCTGCTTTCTCCTCCACATCTAAGTGTGGAGAGGCGGCTAGTGCGCATGCGTGTGCCGATTTACCCCAGCCACAGCCTAACTGCAGTGTTTCGCCTACTGAGTATGCTCAGCCTGACTGTGTCATTCCTGAGGCTAAGTCTTCATTTTGGGCTACAGCGCATGCTCGTTTGGACTGTGCCTGAGTCATTCTGCGACCTGCGGTTCCATACACTTACACAGGGCCCTGGGGCTTGCCTCACTCTTGGGAGGCCACTACAACTAACTGCACCCAACATCAGCCCCAGGTGTCCCCTTACACTGCAGTGGCGGTCCCCACTGACCGCAATACAGAGAGTGGCGTCACAAAACTACATATAAAGAAGCAACCTACCTGTGACCAGACTGTTCCTCCATGTGGAGTCCCTGAAGGTAATGCACCGACACAACACCTGTGGGTCTTCACACTTAGTGCGAAAGGCCTCTTTGCACAGGTACTTGCACTCCGTGTCATGTCTAAGCCCTGTGTTGTGCCTAGACAGCATGTTGAAGTGGATAGTCTTTTTTTCGGAGACTGTATTTCATGCTACTGAGCATGCTCAGGCACTTACTGCATCAGAGGTTCGGTCCAGAAATGAACTCTTTGACCCTGCCCATGATGTGGGGGGCCCATATATACCACAGGGCATCAGGTGTCCTGACGATGTGGCCAGGCCACTCCCAACTGGCTTGCAGAGGCCTGCCCCTATGACTTGTCACCTCATTATTGTTGGTCAGACGATGACTGGTGAGTGGTTTGGGTCGTGGCAGCCATGAGGTCATCATTGAAGTGGCGATTCCGAATAGGATGCTAGTTATGCCACTCATGACGTGTCACTCTGCTTTTGTCTCCAGGTGGTGCATTGTGGCCCACCCTGGTTTGTGGCGGACCCAGGTTATAAAAGGGGCTGGAGCCAACAAGGAGGTGCGTAGTCTTCTATTATGCTCCGAAAGAGCACACCTATATGTGTTGAACCCATTGCGTCTTTAGGCCAGAGGTAGGCAGGGATAGGGTGTCAATGCAGGCTGCCACCACAGTTGGTAACGCACAATGGTTAAGACCAGCTCCTGTCCTACCAGTCCTGCTAGTGCAGCCCAGTGGCATTAACAGGCCTGCTGCTGCTAATGCGCCTGCTGTCCACAGGTGTGGTGCCTACACACACGGACAGCTAACCCAATGGCCCCTGTGTTGTTAACAGGGAGTTCCTTGGCTGGGTGGGCGTGTGGACCCTGTGATGCTAACAGGGCTCTCAGTCTCCAGATCCGAGTGTCGTCTAACTCGTTTCAGGCTACTATTAGTTTCAGAGTCACCCAGCTCTGTATCCTCCACCTAACCTTCCAGTGTCAAACCTCTCCTTTTCCATTTGGGAGCACGGTGGACACCTACTGGCGATGGGGATATCTACCTTTCTCTTTCTTTTCTTCTTAATTTTTTTATATAGCGGTAACATAGTATATACCACCTTATCCAAATCTGCCATTCCCACCATAACAGATGTTGTTTCTTCAGCAAATGTTACTGTTGATTAACCACCAAACCCACGGACACAAACGTTTTTCCCCTTGCCAACTCACCTGTTCCCCTTTCCACCAGCATCTGTCCTTTTTCAACTCAGTTTGTATATGACCAAAAGTGCAACTCTGCGGGGACACCGTACTCAACGCAGTCTCAGCACAGCAGCCAGCCCTCGGTCCCTCAGATGTGGACAAGTAAAAGACCATTTCCTCCTATCCATAAGGCCCCTTTCACACGTCAGTGATTCTGGTACGTTTGTGCTTTTTTTTAAACGTACCAGAATCACTGACATACGCAGACCCATTCTAATGAATGGGTCTGCTCACACGTCAGTGATTTTTCACTGCACGTGTCTCCGTGCGGCGTACCCGCGTGTGCGTGTTTGCCGCACGGAGACATGTCCATTTTTTTCTGGCATCACTGATGTCCCACGGACCACGCAGTGGTGTGGTCCGTGAAACACGTGCCAGAAAAAAACGTGCTTTTAAAATAAAAAACATTTTAACTCACCCGGCGTCCAGCGATGTCCTCTGCAGCCCGTGCAGCCTTCTGTTTCTAAGCCGTCTGATTACTGTCGCGCATATTCATTATGTGCGACACAGCCGACCCGGAAGCAGCTGCTGCGGGGGTCACCGCCGGCCGGATGCTGCACCGCGGGAGGATTCAGCACCATGGACAGCGGGAGCGGGCGCATGTGAGTTGATTTCTAAGTGCAATCACTGGCCATGGAGAACGGAGCCCGGATTGCACTTAGACAACCCACGTGTGCCGAGATTTACGGCACACGCAGGGACATGTGCGTGTTTTACACACCAGTGAAAAACGTCTGCGTTTTTCACTGACGTGTGAAATGGGCCTAACAAAGCATTGAGAGTCACTCTGTGCAGCACAGGTGTTTAGTGGAAAAGCAAATCTAATATTGCGTACCACCTTCTGCTGATACTCCTGCATATGTGCGTCCCTTTCTTTGAATTATTTTGCAAAATTTTGTTTTGTACCGGGGATTTAACAGTGTGGCAACCCAGTAGTCAGCATTACTTCGAATTCGTACAATCCGAGGGTCATGTTGTAGGTAGTCCAGCAAGAAGGCGCTCATCTGTCTTGTGCATTCAGGAGGACCAAGTCCTTGATGTGTTGGTGGCGGAGAGGTGAAAATCGTGCCTCCTTCCTCTGCCCTCTCCCCCCAATCTCGCACAACCGAAATGTGAGCAAGCTCTCAGTCATCTGCTGAGTCTTCCGTGCCCATCTCCAGTTCGTCCTACATTTCTTCATGGGCTCCGGTACCTTCGTCAACAGTTTTGCTGATTCTATGCGCCCTTGTTAATCCATCTCCCCCACCGTCCCATGAATGCCGCCTAGGTGTCGCTGACCATCTGGACCTTGTAGATCTTGTTATCCCTTCCGCATATGACTCATCCTGTACTTCCTCCCCTTCCTCTTGTCCCAACACCTGACTCCGAATAATGCTTACAGTGTGCTCCAGCATGTAGATGAAAAGAATTGTCATGCTGAGAATGGCATCGCCAGTGCTAAACATCTTCGTCGACATTTGTAAACTGTGTAGAAGGGTGCATAGGTCCTTGATCTGACACCACTCCAGCAGCGTGATCTGCATCACCTCTGGATCAAGTTAGCCCAGGGTATACGTCATAACGTATTTCAGCAGGGCTCTGCGTTGCTGCCACAGATGCTGCAACATGTGCAGATTCAAATCCCAGCGTGTCGGCACATCGCATTTCAGGCGTTGACCCGCCAGACCAAAAGACTTCTGGAGCGCTGAAAGTTGTTGAGCTGCTAGGTGCGAACGATGGAAGTGAGCACATAGTGAGCATGGCCGCTGCACAAGGTCATGTAGGCCGGGATAGTGTTTTAAAAATTGCTGGAGAATCAGATTCAACACGTGAGCCATACAAGGCACGTGTGTCACATTGCCCTGAAGAAGGGCCGCAACCAGGTTTGCATCATTGCCGCACACGGCTGTTAAGTCACCACCGGAGTCCGCTCAATCAATTTGTACTCCGGTTGCCAGGTGACAACGTGTTCCTTTTGTGCATAGTGCTGATGATGGTAAAGGAGTCGATGCCAGCGGCGCAGGTGGACGCAGATTGGGCTCACCCATTGGGCTGCGTTACCTTGACAGATGCAGAACCACAGGCTGAATGTAGGTGGTGGGTATCTCACAGATGAAGTACCATCATTCAGCTACAACCAATGGGAATACACCACAACCTTTTTTAGGCCCATCCTGTCTGCAGATCACTGCCAGACAAAGCTATGAACCTGTTGTTACTGTTATCCCTAGTTCAGTTTTATGATTTTGTGTGCTTGTTACTAGAGTTGAGCGCGGTTCGTGGTTCGTGGTTCTCCAGTTCTAGGCTCGAGTGATTTTGGGGCATGTTCTAGATCGAACTAGAACTCGAGCTTTTTGCAAAAGCTCGATAGTTCTAGAAACGTTCGAGAACGGTTCTAGCAGCCAAAAAACAGCTAAATCTTAGCTTGGTTTCTGCTGTAATAGTGTAAGTCACTCTGTGAATCAAACTATTATCACATTTCAGTGTATAGTGTGCGTGAACAGCGCCTTCAGATCACTGCTGTTTCTATAATGGCGATCGCCATTTTTTTTTTTTTTTTTCTTGTCTTCCTTCCCTAAGCGCGCGCGTCTTGTGGGGCTGGCCAGCATGTCAGCCAATCACAGACACACACACACCTAAGTGGACTTTGAGGCAGAGAAGCAACGGCATGTGTGATAGGATCTGCATGTCACATGTCCCTGCATTATAAAACCGGACATTTTCTTCACGATCGCCATTATCTGCCTTCTGCGTCTTTGGTGTCAGACATCACTGTCGCAGTTCCGTCCTTTGTCCTATCGCCGATACAGCTGTATGCGCTGCATACACAGCGTTAGACAGCTTAGGGAGAGCACATTCTAGCAGTCCTTTTAAGGGCTCGTACCGGCAGGGTCAGAGAGCCATAGGTGACAGGTCCTGCAAACAGCGCCAGCGTCTGTGTAGCCCAGGTCAGGGATTTCCTCCCTGCATTTCACCATTAGGAGGGAATAGAAAGGCAGGCTTCCATTCCTCTTCCCAGAGCACCACAATCCTGCCACTGTACCCTCTTGTCCTCTGCACACTCCAACTCATTCTAACTAAGCCATTATACTAGCAAACACTCAGTGTACCTAGTGGCATCCTATCTGTGGCTATTGGACTTTGCTATAGTCCCACTAGTGCAAAGACATTAGCAGAGCACATCTGCCTGCATTGCACACTCCAAGTTTTTTAAACTAAGCAATTTTACTAGCAAACACTCAGTGTACCTAGTGGCATCCTATACGTGGCTATTGGACTTTGCCATAGTCCCACTAGTGCAAAGACATTAGCAGAGCACATCTGCCTGCATTGCACACTCCAAGTTTTTTAAACTCAGCCATTATACTAGCAAACACACAGTGTACCTAGTGGCATCCTATACGTGGCTATTGGACTTTGCTATAGTCCCACTAGTGCCAAGACATTTGCAGAGCGCATCTGCCTGCGTTGCACACTCCAACTAATTATAACGAAGCCATTATACTAGCAAACACTCAGTGTACCTAGTGGCATCCTATACGTGGCTATTGGACTTTGCTATAGTCCCACTAGTGCCAAGACATTTGCAGAGCGCATCTGCCTGCGTTGCACACTACAACAAATTATAACAAAGCCATTATACTAGCAAACACTCAGTGTACCTAGTGGCATCCTATACGTGGCTATTGGACTTTGCTATAGTCCCACTAGTGCCAAGACATTTGCAGAGCGCATCTGCCTGCGTTGCACACTCCAACTAATTATAACGAAGCCATTATACTAGCACACACTCAGTGTACCTAGTGGCATCCTATACGTGGCTATTGGACTTTGCTATAGTCCCACTAGGGCCAAGACATTTGCAGAGCACATCTGCCTGCATTGCACACTCCAAGTTTTTTAAACTCAGCCATTATACTAGCAAACACACAGTGTACCTAGTGGCATCCTATACGTGGCTATTGGACTTTGCTATAGTCCCACTAGTGCCAAGACATTTGCAGAGCGCATCTGCCTGCGTTGCACACTCCAACTAATTATAACGAAGCCATTATACTAGCAAACACTCAGTGTACCTAGTGGCATCCTATACGTGGCTATTGGACTTTGCTATAGTCCCACTAGTGCCAAGACATTTGCAGAGCGCATCTGCCTGCGTTGCACACTACAACAAATTATAACAAAGCCATTATACTAGCAAACACTCAGTGTACCTAGTGGCATCCTATACGTGGCTATTGGACTTTGCTATAGTCCCACTAGTGCCAAGACATTTGCAGAGCGCATCTGCCTGCGTTGCACACTCCAACTAATTATAACGAAGCCATTATACTAGCACACACTCAGTGTACCTAGTGGCATCCTATACGTGGCTATTGGACTTTGCTATAGTCCCACTAGGGCCAAGACATTTGCAGAGCACATCTGCCTGCATTGCACACTACAAGTTTTTTAAACTCAGCCATTATACTAGCAAACACACAGTGTACCTAGTGGCATCCTATACGTGGCTATTGGACTTTGCTATAGTCCCACTAGTGCCAAGACATTTGCAGAGCGCATCTGCCTGCGTTGCACACTCCAACTAATTATAACGAAGCCATTATACTAGCAAACACTCAGTGTACCTAGTGGCATCCTATACGTGGCTATTGGACTTTGCTATAGTCCCACTAGTGCCAAGACATTTGCAGAGCGCATCTGCCTGCGTTGCACACTCCAACTAATTATAACGAAGCCATTATACTAGCACACACTCAGTGTACCTAGTGGCATCCTATACGTGGCTATTGGACTTTGCTATAGTCCCACTAGTGCCAAGACATTTGCAGAGCGCATCTGCCTGCGTTGCACACTACAACAAATTATAACGAAGCCATTATACTAGCAAACACTCAGTGTACCTAGTGGCATCCTATACGTGGCTATTGGACTTTGCTATAGTCCCACTAGTGCCAAGACATTTGCAGAGCGCATCTGCCTGCGTTGCACACTCCAACTAATTATAACGAAGCCATTATACTAGCACACACTCAGTGTACCTAGTGGCATCCTATACGTGGCTATTGGACTTTGCTATAGTCCCACTAGGGCCAAGACATTTGCAGAGCACATCTGCCTGCATTGCACACTCCAAGTTTTTTAAACTAAACAATTTTACTAGCAAACACTCAGTGTACCTAGTGGCATCCTATACGTGGCTATTGGACTTTGCTATAGTCCCACTAGTGCAAAGACATTAGCAGAGCACATCTGCCTGCATTGCACACTCCAAGTTTTTTAAACTCAGCCATTATACTAGCAAACACTCAGTGTACCTAGTGGCATCCTATACGTGGCTATTGGACTTTGCTATAGTCCCACTAGTGCCAAGACATTTGCAGAGCGCATCTGCCTGCGTTGCACACTACAACAAATTATAACGAAGCCATTATACTAGCAAACACTCAGTGTACCTAGTGGCATCCTATACGTGGCTATTGGACTTTTCTATAGTCCCACTAGTGCCAAGACATTTGCAGAGCGCATCTGCCTGCGTTGCACACTCCAACTAATTATAACGAAGCCATTATACTAGCAAACACTCAGTGTACCTAGTGGCATCCTATACGTGGCTATTGGACTTTGCTATAGTCCCACTAGTGCCAAGACATTTGCAGAGCGCATCTGCCTGCGTTGCACACTCCAACTAATTATAACGAAGCCATTATACTAGCACACACTCAGTGTACCTAGTGGCATCCTATACGTGGCTATTGGACTTTGCTATAGTCCCTCTAGTGCCAAGACATTTGCAGAGCGTATCTGCCTGCGTTGCACACTCCAACTAATTATAACGAAGCCATTATACTAGCACACACTCAGTGTACCTAGTGGCATCCTATACGTGGCTATTGGACTTTGCTATAGTCCCTCTAGTGCCAAGACATTTGCAGAGCGCATCTGCCTGCGTTGCACACTCCAACTAATTATAACGAAGCCATTATACTAGCAAACACTCAGTGTACCTAGTGGCATCCTATACGTGGCTATTGGACTTTGCTATAGTCCCACTAGTGCAAAGACATTTGCAGAGCACGTCTGCCTGCATTGCACACTCCAAGTTTTTTAAACTCAGCCATTATACTAGCAAACACACAGTGTACCTAGTGGCATCCTATACGTGGCTATTGGACTTTGCTATAGTCCCACTAGTGCCAAGACATTTGCAGAGCGCATCTGCCTGCGTTGCACACTCCAACTAATTATAACGAAGCCATTATACTAGCACACACTCAGTGTACCTAGTGGCATCCTATACGTGGCTATTGGACTTTGCTATAGTCCCACTAGTGCCAAGACATTTGCAGAGCGCATCTGCCTGCGTTGCACACTACAACAAATTATAACGAAGCCATTATACTAGCAAACACTCAGTGTACCTAGTGGCATCCTATACGTGGCTATTGGACTTTGCTATAGTCCCACTAGTGCCAAGACATTTGCAGAGCGCATCTGCCTGCGTTGCACACTCCAACTAATTATAACGAAGCCATTATACTAGCAAACACTCAGTGTACCTAGTGGCATCCTATACGTGGCTATTGGACTTTGCTATAGTCCCACTAGTGCCAAGACATTTGCAGAGCGCATCTGCCTGCGTTGCACACTCCAACTAATTATAACGAAGCCATTATACTAGCACACACTCAGTGTACCTAGTGGCATCCTATACGTGGCTATTGGACTTTGCTATAGTCCCTCTAGTGCCAAGACATTTGCAGAGCGCATCTGCCTGCGTTGCACACTCCAACTAATTATAACGAAGCCATTATACTAGCACACACTCAGTGTACCTAGTGGCATCCTATACGTGGCTATTGGACTTTGCTATAGTCCCTCTAGTGCCAAGACATTTGCAGAGCGCATCTGCCTGCGTTGCACACTCCAACTAATTATAACGAAGCCATTATACTAGCAAACACTCAGTGTACCTAGTGGCATCCTATACGTGGCTATTGGACTTTGCTATAGTCCCACTAGTGCAAAGACATTAGCAGAGCACATCTGCCTGCATTGCACACTCCAAGTTTTTTAAACTCAGCCATTATACTAGCAAACACACAGTGTACCTAGTGGCATCCTATACGTGGCTATTGGACTTTGCTATAGTCCCACTAGTGCCAAGACATTTGCAGAGCGCATCTGCCTGCGTTGCACACTCCAACTAATTATAAGGAAGCCATTATACTAGCACACATTTAGTGTACCTAGTGGCATCCTATACGTGGCTATTGGACTTTGCTATAGTCCCACTAGTGCAAAGACATTAGCAGAGCACATCTGCCTGCATTGCACACTCCAACTAATTATAACGAAGCCATTATACTAGCAAACACTCAGTGTACCTAGTGGCATCCTATACGTGGCTATTGGACTTTGCTATAGTCCCACTAGGGCCAAGACATTTGCAGAGCACATCTGCCTGCATTGCACACTCCAAGTTTTTTAAACTAAGCAATTTTACTAGCAAACACTCAGTGTACCTAGTGGCATCCTATACGTGGCTATTGGACTTTGCTATAGTCCCACTAGTGCAAAGACATTAGCAGAGCACATCTGCCTGCATTGCACACTCCAAGTTTTTTAAACTCAGCCATTATACTAGCAAACACTCAGTGTACCTAGTGGCATCCTATACGTGGCTATTGGACTTTGCTATAGTCCCACTAGTGCCAAGACATTTGCAGAGCACATCTGCCTGCGTTGCACACTCCAACTAATTATAACGAAGCCATTATACTAGCAAACACTCAGTGTACCTAGTGGCATCCTATACGTGGCTATTGGACTTTGCTATAGTCCCACTAGTGCCAAGACATTTGCAGCACGTCTGCCTGCGTTGCACACTCCAACGAATTATAACTAAGTTACATTGTCAGGGATATTTATTCTTTATTATTCTGCTGTTAATAAAGCTAGACCACCACTGCAATCTTCACCACCTCTCAATTTTTACTACCACATTTTCAGTCCACAATCTTGTCGCAATCAACATGAGTGGCAAAATGACAGATGCTGGTGGAAAGGGGAAGAGGCGTGGTGGAAAAGGCAAAAAATGTTTTGTCAGTGGGGAAGGTGGCAAAGCTCCATTATCATCTGCTGAAGATAGACCATCTACTAGCAAAAGTAAGATGTCTACTACTTATTGTGGACAATCCGATGTGCTCCCTTTTTTACGGACACGAACAAGAGGAACAAAGGTAGATGATGGGCAAAAAAGGAAAATGCTTGAATGGATCTCAAGTGGTCCAACAAGTGCCCTCTCAGCCACTTCAAGTACCGCATCCAAAAAACACCATTCCTCTGAGTTGTCATCCCAATCACACTTGATTTCTCCCAGCTCTGAAGTCTCCATCAGCCCTGCACAGTATGGTGGAACTGAGATGGCTGAGTCTGCAGAGCTGTTCAGTCACACTATAGCCTGGGAATCAGAGGTCTGCTCCCAAGCTACAGTGAGTACAGAACAGGAAATGGTCTGCAGTGATGCCCAGAACCTTTGTGACTCAGATTCAGGCCGTGAGGACCAAGTTTCTGAGCATAATGTTGACCCTTTGTCACAAACTGTAACACCTGTGGTTATAGACAATGAGGAACATACTGATGAAGATGAGACGCAGATACCCGATTGGGATGACAACTTAAATATTCGGTCAGGGCAAGAAGAGGCTCGGTCTGAGGGGGAGGGGAGTGCAAACACAACAATTGATGATGACGTTCTAGATCCCACCTACTGTCAACCCCCAGTCAGGCACTCGAGGAGGTCAACAGAGGCGGTGGAGGAGGATGCAACCGACGACGAAGTTACCTTGCGCCTTCCTGGACAGAGTCGGAGCACTGGTAGCACGTCTACAACTGCATCCTCAGCCACCACTCTGCCTATGAGCATTATTCGGGGTGGATCAACAGGTCGCATGGCCTCTAAGCCTTGCCTAGCCTGGGCCTTTTTTCACATCGAAAAAGATCGCCCAACTCATGTGATATGTAACATTTGTCATGATTCTGTTAGTAGAGGTCAAAACCTCAGCAGTTTGACAACTTCTTCCATGAATCGTCACATGAATAAATATCATAAGTCCCGGTGGGAAGCTCACCGTGCTGCAATGCCGGCTAGCGGAGCGAACCATCCACCGCCCGCCCCTTCCAGTGCATCCGCGCGCTCTTCATCTTCTAGGACTGTGGGGACAGCTGTCACACCTGTTTTTCCACGCAAAACTTCCACCACTGTAACCGCAACAGGCAGTTTGCTTGTAAGGTCGTCAGTTGGTTTGGAAGGGGAAACAAGTGAGTGTGTACAGCTCTCTCAGACATCGATAGCACCAACGTTGGATGAAGGCAACATCATGTCTCCGCCTGCACTTTCCTCACAAACCTGCATTTTTCCAGGGACACCCTACTCAACACCGTCTACACACAGCAGCCAGATCTCTGTCCCTCAGATGTGGTCAAATAAAAGGCCACTTCCTCCGACCCATGACAAAGCTAAGAGGTTGACTCTATCCCTCTGTAAGCTGTTGGCTACCGAAATGCTGCCTTTCCGCCTAGTGGACACACAGGATTTTAGAGACCTTATGTCTGTCGCTGTGCCCCAGTACCAGATGCCTAGTCGCCACTACTTCTCTAAGAAAGGTGTGCCCGCGCTACACCAGCATGTCGCACACAACATCACCGCTTCCTTGAGAAACTCTGTGTGTGAACGGGTGCATTTCACCACCGATACTTGGACCAGTAAGCATGGACAGGGACGTTACATGTCGCTGACTGGGCACTGGGTAACTATGGTGATAGATGGTGAAGGGTCTGCTGCACAAGTCTTGCCGTCCCCACGACTTGTGTGTCAATCCTCTGTCTGTCCAAGTTCCGCCACAGCTTCTGCATCCTCCACCTCATCTGGGTCCTCCACCTCCGCCCCAAGCCTGCCTGGTCAGGCCACCAGCGTTCTCACTGCGCAGAAGGAATCACGCACGCCTCATTACTATGCTGGCAGCCGAGCGCAACGGCATCAGGCGGTCTTTAGCTTGACATGTCTTGGTAATAAGAGTCACACAGCTGAGGAGTTGTGGTCAGCTCTGCGGTCCGAGTTTAATAAATGGTTGTCTCCACTCAACCTGCAGCCTGGTAAGGCCGTGTGCGACAATGCTGCAAACCTGGGTGCGGCCCATCGCCTGGGCAAGGTGACACACGTACCTTGTATGGCTCACGTGTTGAACCTTGTCGTGCAGCAATTTTTAACACACTATCCCGGCCTAGATGGCCTTCTGAACAGGGCACGAAAACTGTCTGCTCACTTCCGGCGTTCAAGCGCCGCAGCTGAGCGACTTGCATCGCTCCAGAAGTCTTTCGGCCTGCCGGTTCATCGCCTGAAATGCGATGTGGCGACACGCTGGAATTCAACTCTACACATGTTACAGCGACTGTGGCAGCACCGCAGAGCCCTGGTGCAATACGTCATGACGTATAGCCTGGGCCAACGAGATGCAGAGGTGGGGCAGATCACCCTGATGGAGTGGTCTCAGATCAAGGACCTATGCACCCTTCTGCACAGTTTCGACATGGCGACGAATATGTTTAGCTCTGACAATGCCATTATCAGCATGACGATTCCAGTCATTTACATGCTGGAGCACACGCTAAACACTATTCGGAGTCAGGGGGTGGGACAACATGAAGGGGAGGAACTACAGGAGGATTCATATGTGCAAGGGACAACAACATCACCAAGATCCAGACGTTCATCATCACCAACGCAGCAGGCATGGGACCATGGGGAACAGGGATCGACAAGGGCGCATAGTAGCAGGCGAAATGTTGAGCAAGGTGCAGGAGAACATGAAGAAATGGAGGACGAACTGTCCATGGACATGGAAGACTCAGCGGATGAGGGAGACCTTGGTCAAATTTCAGTTGAAAGAGGTTGGGGGGAGATGTCAGAGGAAGAAAGAACGGTTAGCACCTCTATGCCACAAACACAGCGTGGACTTGGTCCGCATGGCTGCGCAAGACACATGAGTGCCTTCTTGTTGCACTACCTCCAACATGACAGTCGTATTGTCAAAATTAGAAGTGATGATGACTACTGGATTGCCACACTATTAGATCCCCGGTACAAGTCCAAATTTTGTGACATAATTCCAGCCATAGAAAGGGACGCACGTATGCAGGAGTATCAGCAGAAGCTGTTACTCGATCTTAGCTCGGCTTTTCCACCAAACAACCGTGCAGGTGCAGGGAGGGAATCTCCCAGTTGTAACTTGACAAACATGGGACGGTCTCGTCATCTTCACCAGTCTACCCGTACCAGTAGGACCGTATCTGGTGCCGGTAACAGCAATTTTATGGAATCTTTTCAAAATTTTTTTAGACCGTCTTTTGCAAGGCCACCAAAGACAACAAGTCTGACACATACTCAACGGCTGGAGAGGATGATACAGGAGTATCTCCAAATGAACATCGATGCCATGACTGTGCAACTGGAGCCTTGCTCCTTTTGGGCTTCAAACATAGAAAAATGGCCAGAGCTCTCCAGTTACGCCTTGGAGATTTTGTCGTGTCCAGCTGCCAGCGTTGTCTCTGAACGTGTATTCAGTGCTGCTGGGTGTGTGCTGACAGATAAGCGCACGCGTCTGTCCAGTGACAATGTGGACAGACTGACGTTCATCAAAATGAACAAGTCATGGATCCAGAAGGAATTTACTACCCCTGTTTCATCCTGGGGAGAGGAAATGCTTGTGGATTTGGAATGTGCTTGATGCAAATCAAAACATCCTGTTTGCAACTAGGGCCCAAGTGCTGCCACTGATGGGGTGGGTGTCTGTGTGGCCCAATTTTTGGAAAAAAGGGAGACTCCGCTTGGAGTAACCCTTGCTTGCTGTGTTTTTAAAAGAAGCCAAGATGAACAGAGCTGGGATCAGGAAAGACTTTGCTACCTACCCCGGTGTCATCCTGGGGACGGATAAGAATGGCGTATTTTTGAATGTGCTTGATGCAAATCTAGCTGTGAAGTGTACAACTGGGGCACAACTGCTGCCACTGAAGGGGTGGGTGTGTGTGGGCCCAATTTTTGGAAAAAAGGGAGACTCCGCTTGGAGTAACCCTTGCTTGCTGTGTTTTTAAAAGAAGCCAAGATGAACAGAGCTGGGATCAGGAAAGACTTTGCTACCTACCCCGGTGTCATCCTGGGGACGGATAAGAATGGCGTATTTTTGAATGTGCTTGATGCAAATCTAGCTGTGAAGTGTACAACTGGGGCACAACTGCTGCCACTGAAGGGGTGGGTGTGTGTGGGCCCAATTTTTGGAAAAAAGGGAGACTCCGCTTGGAGTAACCCTTGCTTGCTGTGTTTTTAAAAGAAGCCAAGATGAACAGAGCTGGGATCAGGAAAGACTTTGCTACCTACCCCGGTGTCATCCTGGGGACGGATAAGAATGGCGTATTTTTGAATGTGCTTGATGCAAATCTAGCTGTGAAGTGTACAACTGGGGCACAACTGCTGCCACTAAAGGGGTGGGTGTGTGTGGGCCCAATTTTTGGAAAAAAGGGAGACTCCGCTTGGAGTAAACCTTGCTTGCTGTGTTTTTAAAAGAAGCCAAGATGAACAGAGCCTAGGATCAGGAAAGACTTTGCTACCTACCCCGGTGTCATCCTGGGGACGGATAAGAATGGCGTATTTTTGAATGTGCTTGATGCAAATCTAGCTGTGAAGTGTACAACTGGGGCACAACTGCTGCCACTGAAGGGGTGGGTGTGTGTGGGCCCAATTTTTGGAAAAAAGGGAGACTCCGCTTGGAGTAACCCTTGCTTGCTGTGTTTTTAAAAGAAGCCAAGATGAACAGAGCTGGGATCAGGAAAGACTTTGCTACCTACCCCGGTGTCATCCTGGGGACGGATAAGAATGGCGTATTTTTGAATGTGCTTGATGCAAATCAAAACATCCTGTTTGCAACTAGGGCCCAAGTGCTGCCACTGATGGGGTGGGTGTCTGTGTGGCCCAATTTTTGGAAAAAAGGGAGACTCCGCTTGGAGTAACCCTTGCTTGCTGTGTTTTTAAAAGAAGCCAAGATGAACAGAGCTGGGATCAGGAAAGACTTTGCTACCTACCCCGGTGTCATCCTGGGGACGGATAAGAATGGCGTATTTTTGAATGTGCTTGATGCAAATCAAAACATCCTGTTTGCAACTAGGGCCCAAGTGCTGCCACTGATGGGGTGGGTGTCTGTGTGGCCCAATTTTTGGAAAAAAAGGGAGACTCCGCTTGGAGTAACCCTTGCTTACATTGTTTTTAAAAGAAGCCAAGATGAACAAGTCATGGATCAGCAAAGACTTTATCTACGTACCCCGGTGTCATCCTGGGGACGGATAAGAATGGCGTATTTTTGAATGTGCTTGATGCAAATCAAAACATCCTGTTTGCAACTAGGGCCCAAGTGCTGCCACTGATGGGGTGGGTGTCTGTGTGGCCCAATTTTTGGAAAAAAGGGAGACTCCGCTTGGAGTAACCCTTGCTTGCTGTGTTTTTAAAAGAAGCCAAGATGAACAGAGCTGGGATCAGGAAAGACTTTGCTACCTACCCCGGTGTCATCCTGGGGACGGATAAGAATGGCGTATTTTTGAATGTGCTTGATGCAAATCAAAACATCCTGTTTGCAACTAGGGCCCAAGTGCTGCCACTGATGGGGTGGGTGTCTGTGTGGCCCAATTTTTGGAAAAAAGGGAGACTCCGCTTGGAGTAACCCTTGCTTGCTGTGTTTTTAAAAGAAGCCAAGATGAACAGAGCTGGGATCAGGAAAGACTTTGCTACCTACCCCGGTGTCATCCTGGGGACGGATAAGAATGGCGTATTTTTGAATGTGCTTGATGCAAATCTAGCTGTGAAGTGTACAACTGGGGCACAACTGCTGCCACTGAAGGGGTGGGTGTGTGTGCGCCCAATTTTTGGAAAAAAGGGAGACTCCGCTTGGAGTAACCCTTGCTTGCTGTGTTTTTAAAAGAAGCCAAGATGAACAGAGCTGGGATCAGGAAAGACTTTGCTACCTACCCCGGTGTCATCCTGGGGACGGATAAGAATGGCGTATTTTTGAATGTGCTTGATGCAAATCAAAACATCCTGTTTGCAACTAGGGCCCAAGTGCTGCCACTGATGGGGTGGGTGTCTGTGTGGCCCAATTTTTGGAAAAAAAGGGAGACTCCGCTTGGAGTAACCCTTGCTTACATTGTTTTTAAAAGAAGCCAAGATGAACAAGTCATGGATCAGCAAAGACTTTATCTACGTACCCCGGTGTCATCCTGGGGACGGATAAGAATGGCGTATTTTTGAATGTGCTTGATGCAAATCAAAACATCCTGTTTGCAACTAGGGCCCAAGTGCTGCCACTGATGGGGTGGGTGTCTGTGTGGCCCAATTTTTGGAAAAAAGGGAGACTCCGCTTGGAGTAACCCTTGCTTGCTGTGTTTTTAAAAGAAGCCAAGATGAACAGAGCTGGGATCAGGAAAGACTTTGCTACCTACCCCGGTGTCATCCTGGGGACGGATAAGAATGGCGTATTTTTGAATGTGCTTGATGCAAATCAAAACATCCTGTTTGCAACTAGGGCCCAAGTGCTGCCACTGATGGGGTGGGTGTCTGTGTGGCCCAATTTTTGGAAAAAAGGGAGACTCCGCTTGGAGTAACCCTTGCTTGCTGTGTTTTTAAAAGAAGCCAAGATGAACAGAGCTGGGATCAGGAAAGACTTTGCTACCTACCCCGGTGTCATCCTGGGGACGGATAAGAATGGCGTATTTTTGAATGTGCTTGATGCAAATCTAGCTGTGAAGTGTACAACTGGGGCACAACTGCTGCCACTGAAGGGGTGGGTGTGTGTGGGCCCAATTTTTGGAAAAAAGGGAGACTCCGCTTGGAGTAACCCTTGCTTGCTGTGTTTTTAAAAGAAGCCAAGATGAACAGAGCTGGGATCAGGAAAGACTTTGCTACCTACCCCGGTGTCATCCTGGGGACGGATAAGAATGGCGTATTTTTGAATGTGCTTGATGCAAATCTAGCTGTGAAGTGTACAACTGGGGCACAACTGCTGCCACTGAAGGGGTGGGTGTGTGTGGGCCCAATTTTTGGAAAAAAGGGAGACTCCGCTTGGAGTAACCCTTGCTTGCTGTGTTTTTAAAAGAAGCCAAGATGAACAGAGCTGGGATCAGGAAAGACTTTGCTACCTACCCCGGTGTCATCCTGGGGACGGATAAGAATGGCGTATTTTTGAATGTGCTTGATGCAAATCAAAACATCCTGTTTGCAACTAGGGCCCAAGTGCTGCCACTGATGGGGTGGGTGTCTGTGTGGCCCAATTTTTGGAAAAAAGGGAGACTCCGCTTGGAGTAACCCTTGCTTGCTGTGTTTTTAAAAGAAGCCAAGATGAACAGAGCTGGGATCAGGAAAGACTTTGCTACCTACCCCGGTGTCATCCTGGGGACGGATAAGAATGGCGTATTTTTGAATGTGCTTGATGCAAATCAAAACATCCTGTTTGCAACTAGGGCCCAAGTGCTGCCACTGATGGGGTGGGTGTCTGTGTGGCCCAATTTTTGGAAAAAAAGGGAGACTCCGCTTGGAGTAACCCTTGCTTACATTGTTTTTAAAAGAAGCCAAGATGAACAAGTCATGGATCAGCAAAGACTTTATCTACGTACCCCGGTGTCATCCTGGGGACGGATAAGAATGGCGTATTTTTGAATGTGCTTGATGCAAATCAAAACATCCTGTTTGCAACTAGGGCCCAAGTGCTGCCACTGATGGGGTGGGTGTCTGTGTGGCCCAATTTTTGGAAAAAAGGGAGACTCCGCTTGGAGTAACCCTTGCTTGCTGTGTTTTTAAAAGAAGCCAAGATGAACAGAGCTGGGATCAGGAAAGACTTTGCTACCTACCCCGGTGTCATCCTGGGGACGGATAAGAATGGCGTATTTTTGAATGTGCTTGATGCAAATCAAAACATCCTGTTTGCAACTAGGGCCCAAGTGCTGCCACTGATGGGGTGGGTGTCTGTGTGGCCCAATTTTTGGAAAAAAGGGAGACTCCGCTTGGAGTAACCCTTGCTTGCTGTGTTTTTAAAAGAAGCCAAGATGAACAGAGCTGGGATCAGGAAAGACTTTGCTACCTACCCCGGTGTCATCCTGGGGACGGATAAGAATGGCGTATTTTTGAATGTGCTTGATGCAAATCTAGCTGTGAAGTGTACAACTGGGGCACAACTGCTGCCACTGAAGGGGTGGGTGTGTGTGGGCCCAATTTTTGGAAAAAAGGGAGACTCCGCTTGGAGTAACCCTTGCTTGCTGTGTTTTTAAAAGAAGCCAAGATGAACAGAGCTGGGATCAGGAAAGACTTTGCTACCTACCCCGGTGTCATCCTGGGGACGGATAAGAATGGCGTATTTTTGAATGTGCTTGATGCAAATCAAAACATCCTGTTTGCAACTAGGGCCCAAGTGCTGCCACTGATGGGGTGGGTGTCTGTGTGGCCCAATTTTTGGAAAAAAGGGAGACTCCGCTTGGAGTAACCCTTGCTTGCTGTGTTTTTAAAAGAAGCCAAGATGAACAGAGCTGGGATCAGGAAAGACTTTGCTACCTACCCCGGTGTCATCCTGGGGACGGATAAGAATGGCGTATTTTTGAATGTGCTTGATGCAAATCAAAACATCCTGTTTGCAACTAGGGCCCAAGTGCTGCCACTGATGGGGTGGGTGTCTGTGTGGCCCAATTTTTGGAAAAAAAGGGAGACTCCGCTTGGAGTAATCTTGCTTACATTGTTTTTAAAAGAAGCCAAGATGAACAAGTCATGGATCAGCAAAGACTTTATCTACGTACCCCGGTGTCACCCTGGGGACGGATAAGAATGGCGTATTTTTGAATGTGCTTGATGCAAATCAAAACATCCTGTTTGCAACTAGGGCCCAAGTGCTGCCACTGATGGGGTGGGTGTCTGTGTGGCCCAATTTTTGGAAAAAAAGGGAGACTCCGCTTGGAGTAACCCTTGCTTACATTGTTTTTAAAAGAAGCCAAGATGAACAAGTCATGGATCAGCAAAGACTTTATCTACGTACCCCGGTGTCATCCTGGGGACGGATAAGAATTGCGTATTTTTGAATGTGCTTGATGCAAATCAAAACATCCTGTTTGCAACTAGGGCCCAAGTGCTGCCACTGATGGGGTGGGTGTCTGTGTGGCCCAATTTTTGGAAAAAAGGGAGACTCCGCTTGGAGTAACCCTTGCTTGCTGTGTTTTTAAAAGAAGCCAAGATGAACAGAGCTGGGATCAGGAAAGACTTTGCTACCTACCCCGGTGTCATCCTGGGGACGGATAAGAATGGCGTATTTTTGAATGTGCTTGATGCAAATGTAGCTGTGAAGTGTACAACTGGGGCACAAGTGCTGCCACTGAAGGGGTGGGTGTGTGTGTGGCCCAATTTTTGGAAAAAAGGGAGACTCCGCTTGGAGTCACCTTGCGGTGTTTTACATGATTTTAGAAGGGCGTGCCATGCCTATATCTGTGTGTCCTCCTCTTTTTCCTTGTCCAGCTGTTTTGTTTTCGCATGAGTATATGTCCTTGTCACTTTCCAATGTGTTTGAGTTGTTTGTCACCTTTAGGACACCTTTGAGGGTGTTTTCTAGGTGTTTTTCTGTGTTTGTGATTGCCTGCCATTGTTTCCTATGCAGTTCGAGTTCGGTTCGTCGAACGTTCGACGAACCGAACTCGAACGGGAGGTCCGTTCGGCGAACCAACCTCGAGCCGAACCGCGACCGGTTCGCTCATCTCTACTTGTTACCTGACTACTTATCCTGCTTGCTGTTTATGTACCTCGTTGGCCGATCCGCATTTCACCTCTGCTTGTTTTTTGATTAAGTCCTGGCCATCCCATTCTGTTCCTATTCCTCAATTAATGTTTTGACCCTGCCTGACTACTATTCTTTGGAACTGCAGCCTTCCACAGGTATTGATCAACTTGGGCCCTGTGTAATTCAAAATCACTGTATAGGGCTTAAAGGGTTTCAGGGTACTGGGGGTCCAGCTTGGTGAGTGGCTTCCCTCTAGCCTATCCTTTACAGCCCATCTGAGTGTGTCGATCCAGGCAGACATTACACCGTGCTCTCTGCCGAAGGCCATGTAGGCCGGGATAGTGTTTTAAAAATTGCTGGAGAATCAGATTCAACACGTGAGCCATACAAGGCACGTGTGTCACATTGCCCTGAAGAAGGGCCGCAGACTGGTTTGCATCATTGTCGCACCCGGCATTTCCTGGCTGCTGGTTGAGTGCAGACAACCATTGATGAAACTCGGTCTCACTCGCCAGAGCTTACCGTCCACAACTCCTCAGCGGTGTGACTCACATTTCCCAGATATTTCTAAGTAAAGAGTCGACCGCATCATGCTGTTGAGCTCTGCTGCCAGCATAGTAAGGAGGTGTGTGGGATTCCTTGGGCGCAGTTACAAGGAAGGGTGGCCGGACCACACAGGGTTTGGGCTGAGGTGCAGGACCAACACGAGGTTGAGGAGGCAGAAGCAGTGGAGGAACTTGTACATACAGAGGAAGGATTGACACAGAACTCGTGGGGATGGAAAGACTTGTACAGCAGACCCTTCTCCATCTCTCACCATAGTTACCCAGTGCCCAATCAGCAACATGTAACTCCCCTGTCCATGCTTACTGGTCCAAGTATCTGTGGTGAAATTCACCCTGTCACACACAGAGTTTTTCAAAGAATCGGTGATGTTGTGTGCGACCTACTGTGGTAGCGCGGGCACCCCTTTCTTGGAGAAGGAGTGGCAAATGGCCATCGGCTCTTGGGGCACTGCAATGGGCATAAGGTCTCGAAAATTCTCGGTCTCAAAAGGGTGTAAAGGCAGCCTTTCTGTAGCCAACAAGTTTGAGATGCTGAAACTAAACCTCTTAGGCATGTCATGCCCTTCGAAAATCATGTAAAACACAGCGAGGGGACTCCAACCACAGTCTCCCTCGTTGCCACTAATTGAGCCACACACACCCACTTGAGTGGCATCAGTTGACCCCCATTTTCAAAATGAAAAAAGATGCTTTGCATGAAGCACTCTCAAAAATACGCATGCCTTTCGCCTCCCCTGGATGACCCAGTGGAAGAAAAGTCCTCTGTGAGCCATGACTTGTTCATCTTGGTTCTTTTAAACACAGCGAGGGGACTCCAACCACAGTCTCCCTCATTGTCACTAATTGGGCCACACACACCCCCCACTTGACTGGCATCAGTTGACCCCCCTTTTCAAAATGAAAAAAGATGCTTTGCATGAAGCACTCTCAAAAATACGCGTGCCTTTCGCCTCCCCTGGATGACCCAGGGGAAGAAAAGTCCTCTGTGAGCCATGACTTGTTCATCTTGGTTCTTTTAGAAACACAGCGAGGGGACTCCAACCACAGTCTCCCTCGTTTCCACTAATTGGGCCACACAGACCCCACTTGACTGGCATCAGTTGACCCCCCTTTTCAAAATGAAAAAGATGCTTTGCATGAAGCACTCTCAAAAATACCAGGGGAAGAAAAGTCCTCTGTGAGGCATGACTTGTTCATCTTGGTGAACGTTAGTATGTCCACATTGTCAGTGGACAGATGCGTGCACTTATCTGTCAGCACAACCCCAGCAGCACTGAAGACACGTTCCGAGAGAACGCTGGCTGCGGAACACGACAAGATCCCCAAGGCGTACATGGCGAGCTCAGGCAATTTATCCAGATTGGAAGCCTAAAATGAGCAAGGCTCAAGTTGCACAGTAATGGCATTGATGTTCCCTTGCATATACTCATATATCTGTGTGTCCTCCTCTTTTTCCTTGTCCAGCTCTTTTGTTTTCGCATGAGTATATGTCCTTGTCACTTTCCCATATGTTTGTGTTGTGTTGTGAGTTGTTTGTCACCTTTTGGACACCTTTGAGGGTGTTTTCTAGGTGTTTTTATGTGTTTGTGATTGCCTCCCATTGTTTCCTATGGGTTCAAGTGGTTCGCCAAACCGGTTCGCAGAACCGAACTCGAACGAGACCTCCGTTCGGCGAACCAAGCTTGAGCCGAACCGCGACCGGTTCGCTCATCTCTAATATGTTGTCTGGTCACGGTGTGACAGTATTTCTCACTTGTATGTGGGTGTATTCTGTCACTATGTGGTGGTAATATGTAGTTATAGTCTGGGCACGGTGTGACAGTATTTCCCCCCTTGTATGTGGTATTATTGGTCTTGGTATAGTGGTATAGTGGATTGTGTTGTGTATGGAGGTCACTTTTTCTCTGTGATATCAATATGGGGAAGATTCGTTATTTCCAATAGAGATTAAATACTTGAATGTTTAACCCCTACCTGTCCTGTGATTATTACACTGTAGCACATATGCATTTACAGAGGTTGTCTGTTATAACTATGTAATTTAAGGGCATAAAATTTCAAAGTTCGAAAATTGAAAGAATTTCAATTTTTTTGTGAAATGTTTTATATTTTCATAAACACAAAGTGAGTGTGGACTCACTGGACCACAGGAGGAGCCAAGTCTTCCATAAAGTGGTAAAGTCTCTTCACTAAGCATCCACCGGTTATTCACCAGAGGCTCTAATGGTAAGGTTGGTCTTTGCTGCAGGTGGATGCCTGGTGCCACTCCCAGGGTAGTATCCAGGACTGTGGTAGTTGAGCGGAGCTGGATGACAGCAGGACAGGAATTGAGCCACAGACAGGACAGGTACTTGGAGTCAGGCATTAAAGACTCAAAAACACAGGTAGGACTGGAGGAGGTACTCTGCCAAGACATACGAGACTCTGAACTCTGGATACACCAGATCCTGGATATGCCAATCACTGGATACACCGGATCCTAAATATGCCGGTCCCTGAATACACCGGACCCTGAATACACCAAACTAAGGCAGGACACCAGACTCATGCAAGATACTGGACTCAGGCAACATGCACGCTGGTGCCAGGACTCAGGATAGGATAGAGGATACAGGCTGGTACCAGGACAAAGGAACAGACTCAGGAACACAGGCGGGAGGGATCCAGGAGCAAAGATGGGTCCAACAACACTGACAGGTCAGGTACAGGCACACAGGCTGGATGGGTCCAGGAACATGGATAGGTCAGGTACAAGAGCACAGGCTGGAAGACTCCAGAAACACGGATAGGTTAGGAACAGGAACACTGGCTGGAGAGATTCAGGAACTCTACAGACACAGAACTGACTACAGGCACAACTGGTGCTGGATACAGGCAAACTGGAGCAACAGGCTAGGTTAGAAACATAATGAGTTGCTCAGGACCTTCGCAACAGGGGAAGGAGCCTTAAATAACTGGTGCCTCCCAGCAATATGCTGAGGACACCTTTCCAAGGTGCATGTGCTGCCCCCTTAAAGAAACTGGGAGCGTATACATGCACCTTAAGATTGCAACTATGGAACCCATATTGCAAGCTCAGGCCCTGGGGCCTGGGGACCTCTGCAGGAGCTGGGGACTGAAACATATGTACGCAGCCGTGGAGGAGAACTGGGGTCCCCACTACACATGGGCAGCAATGCAGCAAAGCAGAGGGCCATGCAGCACGTGTGCAGCCATGCGAGAGAGCAGAGGACCACACAGCATCTGTGGGGACTAGTGTTGAGCGAGTATGCTTGTTACTACTCGGTACTCGCACGAGTATCACTGTACTCGGGCTACTCGGCGGGGACCGAGTAATCTCGCAATACTCGTGCTGTACTCGTGGTCTTCATGTTGGCGCTCTTTTTAGGGCCAGCCCTTATGCAGGGATTGGCTGGCAGACCACTGCAATGCCACAGCCCTGTTGTGGAATTGCAGTGATTGGCCGGCCCTCACAGCATGACCTGCCTTTAGCCCGACACTTCCCCGCTCGGCTACGGCCCCTCCTGCACTCCACTCCGCGTGTATATATATATGCACGCTTACACACACACGCACGTTTTTTTTTTTAATTTACAGTTTTATGGTTTCTACATGCTGCCGGTGGTCATTTCAGAATAATACTCGGGTCCCCCATAGGATAACATTGGGCTCGGTGCTCGGGCCGAGTACACGAGTATCTTGGGATGCTCGGCCCGAGCCTCGAGCACCCGAGCTTTTTAGTACTCGCTCATCACTAGTGGGGACTCCAGACCCTTACAATGGCACCTTATCCCTACATCTATTTTTATTCCTCTTTGCTTGGTATGTAATCCCTGCTTATTGCAAAATTATTCTTGCATTGTAGCACTTTATATGCTGATACTTACCACTTGATGTAATGACTTGCAATACTGTATTTTTTTTTTTACTACAATTGCTGTTGTGACACCCTGGCAAAACCAGGTAGTCACATATTGTCACGCTTCCCAGCTGCCATGCCACGCTTCCCGGCTCCCGTGCCACGCTTCCCGGCTCCCGTGCCACGCTCCCCGGCTCCCGTGTCACGCTCCCCGGCTCCCGTGCCACGCTCCCCGGCTCCCGTGCCACGCTCCCCGGCTCCCGTGTCACGCTCCCCGGCTCCCGTGTCACGCTCCCCGGCTCCCGTGTCACGCTCCCCGGTCCTCCGCTCCACAGCCTCCTTGCCTCCTCTCCCTCACCCGCATCCTCCAGGCGTCCTGGTCCCCGCTCCCGGCATCCTTCCGCGACTCTGAGCCCTCTGCCGGGCACTCCTGCTTCTTGTGCACCGCTTCCTGCCCTGGCTTCTGGCTCCCGGGCCTCGCGCATGCGCGTTAGGGCGCGCGTGCGGTCATTGACCCTTTCTTAAAGGGCCAGCGTCCACTGACAGGATATTACTCACACAGGTACAGGGTATAAAGGGGTTTCCTTTCCAAGTGGGCGGGGCCTGTTCTTCGTGTTTAGTAAGCTAGGAGTCAGGTCCCCCTGTGCCTTGTCCCGTATTGACTTATCTGTCTTGTACAGCCGCTCCTGCCTTGCCAACCGGTCCTGACGGTTCCAGAACTCCGGACGGTGACTGCCCGACATCTCATCAGTCCCTACCATCTCCGATCCCTGGATCCGTGTGGTGACCGACCTCCTCGCTCAGCTGGTTCCGGATTCTGCCTGACATCATCCCGGCCTCCGAACCTGAGCCTCGTCACCCGGACTACCTTCAGAGACTCTGTGGTCCCAGGGACTTCTTCACTCCGGTCCTCTGAACGGACTGTCCTGTTACTCGTAGTGCTCCAGCTACCTAGCACCTTGCCCTCGGTGGGGTGCTCAGTCCAGTGGATCCACCTCCTGGACCTACCCGTCCTCCTGGTCCTAACACATATAGGCCCCCGCATAACACCTTCCCTCACTTAGGTTACATACAGCCGACCTGAAACCCTAGCCACCCCCCTCAGGGTAAGACAGGCACACCAGTGGGCGGAACCAGGAAACGCCCACCTAGGGGTCTAGACAGCCCGGGGCGGGAAAAACAGGCAGATGAGTTAACGTTCAAGTGCAAGTTGGAGGTGCCAAGTTGACAGGTGCCAGGGTCGGAGCCCTGACACCTTGGCTAGGTGGCAGACAGTGGTCTCCGTCAGAAGGAGATGGGAAGATGGCTCGGCAGATCCGAGGTGGACCGGGACAGGGTTGGAGCCCGCCGGTACTGACACCGGAGACCCGACCGGAAACCGTGCACAGAGGGGGTACTCGGACCCTGAAGCCAGGACCGGAACCAACGGCCTAGCTAATCAACTGATTGGTTGGGACAGGACCTATAATCCTGCCCTCAAAGTCCCAAAAGCAGACAACCACCCACAGAGAGGGGTAGGGCAACCACCAGGGCCCGATAGATCCCACGGGTCACTGTCAGCGGGCACGGCTCCTCAGGTACACAACAAGCCGGGAGCGGACTCCCGTGTTCCATACCGGGAAGTCCAACACAAGCAAAAACAGTGCAGAGGGAAAAGACGGTGACCACCAGCCCGGGTGGGGGACCACAGTATAACCGGCCGTGGCGGTCGGCCACCAGCACCTTCGTTTACCAAAAGACTGTGATTTATTCAACTGTGAGTAACCAAACATCCCCTGGTACGTCTGGGCGCGCAGGCCCCTGCCATCGCCATCCCCTGTACAGAGCCACTGGGCCCCGAGGCAACCATCCCTACCCACGGAGGGGTTAACATCCAGCTGCCATTACATCTCCCCCGGCGTATCCCACAACAGCAGCGGTGGTGCCACCTTTCACCACACACCGTGGGTGGCGTCACGAACTGAGTACGGCCAAGCCCGTTCAACTACGTCCCCCTTTTCAATTGGTGTGTCTGCGTGACCCCCGGGTCCAGAGGATTCCTCGAGCCACACAGCGGGTCCGGATCCGAGCAGCCCGGCTGCTACAGGCGTGGGGGCAACACACTGTGACTCCTTCGCAGGGTGTTGTTTGTTTGCTTATGTGACGCCCTGGACACCCAGGGGTCACAGGTCACTACGCACACCACATACACCCCCACCCCAGTAAGGTACCATCAGTCAACCAAAAGACCTGATTGCCTCCCTCAGAGTCAGACATGCATACCAGGTGGACGGAGTCAGGCGGAAAGACACGCCCACCGAGGAGTCTTCTGGCCTGAGGCAGGAAAACACAAGGAGTTGAGAGAGAGAGTTTGAGGAGTAAGGAGAAAGGAGTGAGTTCTGCGTGGGGCCTGGGTAGGAGCCTAGGACCCCAGATCAGTCAGGCAAGCAGACGGTAGTGGCCGCCTGAAGGAGACTGGGAATACGACCAGCGGAACCGTAAGGGACCGGGACAGGGTAGTAGCCCGCCCGAACCGAACCGGGGAGCTAACTGGATACCGGAGCACCAGGCAGGGTACTCAGACCCCGACTAGGCTACAAGCCACCACCATAGTCAAATCAACTGATTGCGGTCTGGACCTCAGGTGTTCATTCCCACCTAAGTCCCGATTGAAGGCAACAGCCCAACCCGTCCGGAGAGTAGCCACCGCCAGAGGCCAGAGATCCAAGGGCCAGCGTCTGTGGGCAAACGGGCTCCTACGACACATACACGCCGGGGAGCGGGCTACCAGTGCCCAGGCATGGTAGCCAAAATCACATAAAGGTGCAGGAGAAAGGCGGACATTACCAACCTATCTGGAGAAGCTGCAGCCGGCTGTGGGCCCCGTTCGTCACCCCGTTTGGTTTACCAGTGACTCTGTGTGGTTTAATCGTGAGTACACCAGTGCCATCAGACACCGCACCGCGCTGCACCACAACACTGCCCCTGCACCCCGGCCTTCACTACCGGGCCCCGGGACCAACAACCCCCACCCACGGAGGGGTCAACACCTAGCTGCGCCCCTACACCGCTCCCGGGATTCCCCGTACCTACACCGCAGCGGTGGTGTCCACCATCACCACAACCCGTGAGTGGCGTCACGAACTTTCCCAAAAAGAACCACCCCACAACCCCTGCGTGCACCACCACTACACCCTTCCAGAGCGACGTGACCCCCGGGTCCGGAGGCGCTCGAGCCACCGACACACGCGAGCCCGGACCCGAGCGGCTCGGCGGTCGCAGCCGAAGCCGCGGGGCAGTACACATCGACTCTTCTGGCATCACAAACAGGATAGAACCAGTCTACTTACCAGTAGAAGTGCGCCTTGTGGTCCCCATCAGCGGCGTCCCGCTGAAAAATCTGAAGATCCGCCATCTTTGGCGCGAAAGTTTCCCGCTCGAGTCTTCTTCCCCGAGCAGTGAAGGTGCGAAAGTGAAGCCCCGCCCCAAAGAGAGAAGTGCTGTAGAAAAAACAAGGGGGGGACGGGAAGAAGATGTCCGTGCCTACCGGATACGGCGGAGGGGCGTCCGCTGCAGGAGTGGCGGCGCCCAACGATGGGAATGTGGCAGCCCTCGCTACGGTCGCAGGAGCGGGGGAGGCCGCAGGTCCTGCGGTCGCCCAGGTAATGCCGATCTCCCTGCCGTACATGCGCAGTGCTACTTGGCTACCCCAGTACGATGGATAAACCCAATTCTTGACCTGTATGCCATGACTGGCAGACAGCGGGCGACGGTGGTACTCTGGCAGCTGACCGGTGCAGCCGAGAAGGAGACGGAGACCTGGACCGACGCGGACCGGGCCTCGGTAGCCACTATCTTTGAAAAACTCCAGACCCGGACCGAGGCTGAGTTGCTGATGCAGTTCTAACAATGTCGGCAGCGGCCCGCAGACAGTATCAGAGACTATGCCCTGCGCTTGCAGACGACCCTCCGGACCCTGAGGCGGGTGGACACCATCAGCGACGTCGACAGCAACAAGATGTTGGTGGAGCAGTTCCTACAGGGACTGGGGTCTGCTGAAGATCGCAAACAGCGGCGGTCATGGACTCTGGAGCACGCCGACTTAGACTTTACAGTACTGAAGGAGCGGGCCATCAAGGCCCTGCAAACATTAACTGGTGGTGCTCCTGACGCGGCCCCTTGGCCGGTTGAAACCGCTCCCGTCTCAGTGGCACCCCCTCCCTTGGCTCTACCAGCCCCTGCTACGCCCGTCGGGACAATAGAGGCACTGGCCTCGCAGGTCCAACGTATGAATGAAGATCTTACCCAGATCCTCGCCGCACTCCAGCTCCCGACGAGAGTCAAGCCCCAGGAGAAGATTCAGCTCGCTGACAGCCCGGAGGATGTCCCTTGGATGCAGTGGAAGAAGAACACTGACCTGCGGTATGGGCCACCCATGTGCTACAGGTGCAACAAGCCTGGCCATTACTCTAGGCCAGAGATTCCCAACTCCAGTCCTCAAGGCACACCAACAGTGCATGTTTTCAGGATTTCCTTAGTATTGCACAGGTGATAATTTAATCACCTGCAAAGGTGCTGAATCCAACACCCATGCAATGCTAAAGAAATCCTGAAAACATGCACTGTTGGTGTGCCTTGAGGACTGGAGTTGGGAACCTCTGCTCTAAGCGATGTCCGTTAAACGAGCAACCCCTGAGGCCAAGGGCCAATCCTCAGGAGTAGACCCCCATGGCCCGGCTGATTGGAGAGACGGGCTTGTAGGAGGCCGCCCCATCATCTCCCTGGTGGTGGACGGCGTCCCGACTATGGCCCTGCTGGACACTGGATCGCAGGTAACCACTATGCCTTACTCATTGTACCAACGATATTGAGCCGATAGTGAACTTGCCCCTCCCGATGATAGCATGACCGTTATTGCAGCCAATGGGCTCCCTATGACCCAATTGGGACTCAGGGAAGTGACCTTGACTGTGGGACGGACCCAGCTGAAACGCCAAGGGATGATTGTGGTGCTGAATGAGTCCAGTGACCGTAACCCAAAAGTGGTCCTCGGGACCAATGTGATTGAGCACTGTATGGGAGAGGTGTTGAGCTTGCTGCAGCAACTGTCTGCTACTGCAGGAGGGGGGTCGACAGAGGGCCTTGCAACGTGAGATTCGGGCCCTCCTGCACCAGCAGCAAGTGAGCCTGACAGGTGGAGAAATTGGTGGAGTGCGGGTGATGGATGCCGCCCCTTTGGTGATCCCACCAAGGAGCGAGATGATGATTTGGTATAGGGCAGCAGTAGGCCCCCAGGGACGGGATTAGCCGGCGTTGGTAGAACCCTCGCCTTCGGAGCACTGGCCCACGGTAATGGTAGCCAGAGGGGTGATTGGGGAGGGCGCCTGTGAGAGTGTTGAATTGCGGGGAGGAAGAAGTTAGGCTCCCCTGCTACGCCACCATAGCTAAGCTGTTTACCATCAACCCCCACGCCATCCATGAGACCACCCCCACCATCTCTACACCCGACATGAGTAGTGACACTCCATCTCCGCCACTACAGGAGTGGTGCCAAGAGCTACATGTTGGCACCGAATCTACCCCGGTGCATCACAAAGATGGGGTATACAGGGTAGTACAGGAGTATGGGCAGGTTTTTAGCAAGCACCCGCTAGATTTTGGGAGGATTAAAGGGGTTCAACATCATATCCCCACAGGCACACATGCACCTATCAAAGAGAGGTATATGCCAATACCACCGGCACACTATCAATGCGCCAAGGACATGTTGAGGAACATGAAGGAGGCAGGGGTCATCCGGGATAGTTGTAGTCCCTGGGCAGCTCCGTTGGTGCTGGTAAAGAAGAAAGACGGTACCATGAGGATGTGTGTGGATTACCGGAAGATCAATCAGATAACGCATAAAGATGCCTACCCTCTCCCTCGCATTGAAGAGTCACTGGCCGCACTAAAAACTGCTAATTATTTCTCTACCCTTGACCTTACCAGTGGATACTGGCAGGTGGCAGTCGCACCAGAAGACCACGAGAAAACCGCATTCGCTACCCCCATGTGACTCTGCGAGTTCAACAGTATGCCGTTCGGGCTGTGCAATGCCCGGGGACCTTCCAACGGCTCATGGAATGCTGCTTGGGGCACCTCAACTTCGAGACTGTCCTATTGTATCTGGATGATGTGATCGCTTATTCCAAGACGTACAAGGCTCACCTGGAGCACCTGGCAGAAGTGTTCGCAGCCCTCTCCAAGTACGGGATGAAGTTGAAGCCGTCAAAGTGCCATCTGCTGAAACCCAAAGTGTAATACCTCGGACATGTGGTGAGTGCCGAAGGCGTAGCCCCGGATCCGGGAAGGTTGCTGACATACAGAGCTGGCCGCGACCGACTACAGTGAAAGAAGTCAGGCAGTTCCTGGGCCTGGTGGGCTACTACCGCCGTTTCATCAAGGGGTACACGAAGACGGCCGCGCCCATGCAGGACCTCCTAGTGGGACAGACCAAGAATGGGAGAGCCCCCGACCCCCCGTTTGTCTGGGCTGAGAAACATGGGGAGTCCTTCCACCAAATGAAGACAGCCCTGACGGGCGAAGAAACCCTGGCCTACCCAGATTACGGTCTCCCGTTCGTCCTCTATACCGATGCCAGTAATGTGGGCCTGGGTGCGGTCCTGTCCCAGGTACAGGATGGGAAAGAAAAGGTGATTACCTACGCTAGCAGAAAGCTTCGGCCGACGCAAAAGGAACCCCGAAAATTACAGTTCCTTCAAGCTTGAGTTCTTTGCCCTTGTGTGGGCAATAACTGATTGGTTCAAGCATTACCTCGCAGCGGCAAAGTTTACAGCCTACACGGACAACAATCCGTTGACACATCTAGACACGGCCAAGCTGGGTGTCCTGGAGCAGCGGTGGATGGCTCGACTGTCCAACTACGATTTCACTATCAAGTACAGGGCCGGCCGCAAGAATACCAATGCAGATGCCCTGTCCCGAATGCCACACCTGCCTGATGACAGGGTGGAGAACGACGACCTTGAAGAGATCGAGCTGCCCGCCTTTCATCGGCTACGAGATGAGAAGCCCTGCGCTAACCAACAGCAGGTGGACCTTGACCCGCTGCCCGACCAGGGGTGGCAGGAAACCCAGGATCGGGAACCTGTGGTCCAGCTGGTTAAAGCCATGATCGCGCAGGGCTCCTCTAGGATGGATCCCGTGGCCCCCTCAGAAGCCCAATGGTTGTGGAAGGAGAGAGACAGGCTGCACCTGCATCAGGGGAAGCTGTGCCAGGAAATGATCAATCCAAAAGACCCATGAGAAGGTTCGCCAGGTGGTGGTCCCCCAGGCCAGTGTACCCAGGGTCCTGAAGGCCTACCACGATTGTGCAGGGCACTTCGGTTGGAAGAAGCTGGAAATGTTGCCGAGAGAGCGGTTCTACTGGAGTGGGATGCGGGAGTCTGTGGAGGCCTGGTGTCGAGAATGTGGCCCCTGTACACTGAGAAGGCAGGATGAGGCCAGCCAGAAGGCTCCCCTTCAGCCGATCGTCACCCGCCAGCCATTGGAGTAGGTTGCCCTGGACCACGTCAAGCTCACGCCCAGCCGAAGCAGGTACACATATGCTCTGACCATCGAAGACCATTACTCCAGGTTCATGGTGGTTGTCCCCGTTAAAGACTTGATGGGCCGTACCGCAGCCAGAGCCTTCCAGGCCTACTTCTGCCGACCGCACGGCTACCCAGAAAGGGTGCTCACAGACCAGGGCTCGGCCTTTGAAGCGGAGGTTTTCCAGTTCTGTCACTTGTACGGGTGTAAGAAGATACCGACTATGCCATACCATGCCCATACTAATGGGATGTGTGAGAAAATGAATCACCTGGTCCTGAACCTCCTCAAGACACTACCACTGGAGGAAAGAAAATCTTGTGGCCTGAGAAATTGCCTGACCTGGTGGATATGTACAATAACATCCCCTGTAGCTCCACCAAGTGCATGTCTGCATATCTAATGAGAGCCCGACCGGGACGGCTGCCCGTAGACCTGGAGATGGACATAGAAGCACCCGAATCCCTCTCCTCCACTAACCACTGGGATGCCACGCGACAGAGGCAGTATCGACGGGTCCAGGAGTATGTGGAAAGGAATCTGCGCCAGAGCCGAGAAAAACAAGAGCAGCACTTTAACAAGCGGGCTCCGGTGGCCCCCTTTGTACCCGGGGATGTGGTGCTAAAGCGCAAGAGAAGAACACATAAGCTTGACAACCAGTGGGAGAGGACCCCATATGTCGTACAACCTACTGGATGGGAAAATGAAAAGACTTATCTGATCAGTCGCAACCAGGGGAAGACCACGGCTACCATTTCCAGGGACCACCTGAAGAGATGCCCAGATCCCCTAAGGCTGGTAGATGAGACTCTGGCTTCCGTGCCGAGCGGGGAACAGAAAAAAGAAGTGATCCATACCATGATGGGTGACTTCCCAGCGGACTGGCCTATGCAGAATGGCGTGGTGATTGTTCCCGTGATAACGTTCCCACAACCCGTGGAAGAAAGAGAGACGGAGACATCCACCAGCGAGCCAGCCGAACCAATGCCCAGGGATGCACCTATACTATACCCCCGTAAGTCTCTACCTGCCATACCTGACACCAGGGAAGAGGGGCCAGTTATCCCCTCTGTCCCACAACCTCCCACTGATGACACTGGGCCCAGAAGATCCACACGACGTAACCTAGGTAGGCCCCCGCTTAGGTACAGGGAAACTGCTATTTAGGGGTGCAATGTGTTGATTGTGTAAATATCTGAATGAATGAGCATTAATCACCCGAGACTTTCACCTGATTCAAAAGGAAAGTCCCCGTTGGGACCAACAGTTTATTTTATGGTAGCCCGTTGGCTTTTGAAGTGCCCGTCCCGGTTGGGACTGATGTTGTCCCCTTTTCCCTAAAGACAAGGCTGAGAACTCGAAAGCATCCCAATAACTATTGGGCTTGTAAATATTGCCCAACTACCCTTCCCGCAACTCCAAGTCTCCGGAGAGGCTGGTTGGAGGAGGGACCCGCAGCAGAGCAGGCTGGGGTCCGGTCACCATCAGAACCGGTGTCCATCCTCCGGGTTAGGGGTCCCCTTGGACGTGGGGCCTCTGAATGACTGTCGGGTGCGAAACACCTTACCCGTTCCCGCTTGGGTAGCCTGGCCAGGTTCCTGTTTCCGGACTGGGGGAAAGGGGTGCTGCCCATTTCTTAGGGGCAGCATCAAGGTCTAGGTTGCTAGGGTGGGAAAGCGGAAGGACATGGACCCGTACCCCGTTATAAATAAAAATTTTCCCGTTTGCAATGGTTCAAGTAATGTGCCTCCCGTAAGGGAAGAAATGAAAAATGCTTTTTCTTGAATGTTTTCAATTATTTGTTTATCTTTTCAGAAAAATAAAACTGGTGATGGACGGGCAGCCCGCGGACGATCTGCATTAAACCAAGGGGGAATGTGACGCCCTGGACACCCAGGGACACCCACACCTACACACACCACATACACCCCCACCCCAGTAAGGTACTATCAGTCAACCAAAAGACCTGATTGCCTCCCTCAGAGTCAGACAGGCACACCAGGTGGGCGGAGTCAGGCGGAAAGACACGCCCACCGAGGAGTCTGCTGGCTTGAGGCAGCAAAACACAAGGAGTTGAGAGAGAGAGTTTGAGGAGTAAGGAGAGAGGAGTGAGTTCTGCGTGGGGCCTAGGTGGGAGCCTAGGACCCCAAATCAGTTAGGCATGTAGTGGCCGCCTGCAGGAGACCGGGAATACGACCAGCGGAACCGTAAGGGACCGGGACAGGGTAGTGGCCCGCCGGAACTGAACCGGGGAGCTAACTGGATACCGGCGCACCAGGCAGGCTACTCAGACCCCGACTAGGCTACAAGCCACCACCATAGTCAAATCAACTGATTGCGGTCTGGACCTCAGGGGTTCATTCCCACCTAAGTCCCGATTGAAGGCAACAGCCCAACCCGTCCGGATAGTAGCCACCGCCAGAGGCCAGAGATCCTAGGACCAGCGTCTTCGGGCAAACGGGCTCCTACGACACAAAAACGCCGGGGAGCGGGCTACCAGTGCCCAGGCATGGTAGCCAAAATCACATAAAGGTGCAGGAGAAAGGCGGACATTACCAACCTATCTGGAGAAGCTGCAGCCGGCTGTGGGCCCCGTTCGTCAGCCCGTTTGGTTTACCAGACTCTGTGTGGTTTAATCGTGAGTACACCAGTGCCATCAGGCACCGCACCGCGCTGCACCACAACACTGCTCCTGCACCCCAGCCTTCACTACCGGGCTCCGGGACCAACAACCCCTACCCACGGAGGGGTCAACACCTAGCTGCGCCCCTACACCGCTCCCGGGATTCCCCATACCTACACCGCAGCGGTGGTGTCCACCATCACCACAACCCGTGGGTGGCGTCACGAACTTTCCCAAAAACAACCACCCCACAAGCCCTGCGTGCACCGCCACTACACCCTTCCAGAGCAACGTGACCCCCGGGTCCAGAGGCACTCGAGCCACCGACACACGCAAGCCCGGACCCGAGCGGCTCGGCGGTCGCATCTGAGGCCGCGGGGCAGTACACTTACCATTTGTGAAACTACCCAGGCTTGTAGGCTTGCCAGAAGTCTGGTGTGCATCTGTCATTTTTTCTCTCCCAATATTTTATATAGAAATTTATACTTCACATGGGTATTGTATTTAAAAACATATTTGTAATTGTTTTGCATCATACCTCACTTGTTTCTCCAGTTTTTCAATTATATTTAGTGGGTTTGCAAACACCCTAAGGATAACTATACAGGTTCCCCTGATTTTTTATTTATTTTATTTTATTTATTTTCTTACTGTTATCTACTCTAATGCTATCTCATGGATTTTGTTTTTCTAACCTTAGGATTGGAACCAGGGAACCCACATGCTAAGTGCAGGCCCTGGGGCCCAGGGACTAGAGATGAGCGAACCGGTCGTGGTTCAGCTCGAGCTTGGTTCGCAGAACGGAGGTCGCGTTCGAGTTCGGTTCGGCGAACCGGTTCGGCGAACCACTCGAACCCCATAGGAAACAATGGGAGGCAATCACAAACACATGAAAACACATTATAAATGTATACATACAGTTAATAAACATTGCCATAACACTTACCGGTGCCCGCGATGCGTCCTGCACTCTGTCTCCTGCCACTTTTCCATCGGTAATCGCTGCATCCTCCCGGTAACCAGCAGTGATGCAGGACCTATCGTGACGTCAAAATAGCCATGTGACCAGTCGCGTGTCTATTATCTCATTGGCTACAGACTGGTCACATGGCTTTGACGTCATTCTGGGTCCTGTCATTGCCTCTCTCCGGTACACGGTGCACGTTTGTGTATCACCGTGTACTGGCGACATGCTCTGGCACACGGTCGACTCCCCGTTCTGCTTCCCCGTTCTGTTAGAGACCGGCTGACACAGCCGGTCAATAACGGAGATCACCGTTGCCATAGCAACGTAACAGCGGCACCGGGAATCACATGATCAGAGCACCGTTTGCTATGGCAACCCGTCTGTCAGCGGTAACGTTACCGCTTACAGCCAGCACTGATCACTCACGGAGTGAAGACTGCACGGGGAGCACTGCAGCGTCTTTCTCCCATGCTGTGCTGCTCATGTAGCAGAGCTGCATGGGCTGAAGGAGAAAGACAGAAGAGCATAGCTCGTGGAGGGATAAGAGGGAGTAATAAACATGGAGTCTCTAAGTGTGTCTGTGTATTTATTTCTATTAAAGTATTTTTTCTCTGTGTGGTGTCTTTTTTTTAACCCTTTATTGGAGATTCTTAATGGCTGGGTCAAACTTGCCTGACATTAAGAATCTCTGACTTAATACTAGCTAGTAAAACAAAGCTGGTATTAACTCACTATTACCCAGCAAGCCACCCAGCTTCAGGGCTGCTGGAAGAGTTGGATATACAGTGCCAGATGATGGCGCTTCTATGAAAGCACCATTTTCTGGGGCGGCTCCGGCTAACCTGTGCTGCGGATTCCAATCCCCAGCTGCCTAGTTGTACCTGGCTGGACACAAAAATGGGGCAAAGCCCATGTCGTTTTTTTTTTTTTTTATTTATTTCATGAAATTCATGAAATAATTAAAAAAAGGGCTTCCCTATATTTTTAGTTCCCAGCCGGGTACAAATAGGCAGCTGAGGGTTGAGGGCAGCTGTACCTGCTTGCTGTACCTGGCTAGCATACAAAAATATGGCGAAGCTCACGTAATTTTTTTTGTAGTTTTTTGGTAAAAAAAAATAAAAAATGCTTCCCTGGATTTCCCATTGCCAGTGACAGTAACACCAAGCAGTGGCCACTAGCAGCCAGTACCTGCTTGGATTACCCTTATCTAGCAATACAAAAAAATGCAGCGGGAGCCCATATATTTTTTTTTAATTATTTATTTAAATAACTAAAAACAAAAAGGGCTGCCCTGTATTTTGATTGTCTGACATGACAGTGCTGTAAAAATAAATCTTTAAAAAAAATGACGTAGCGCTCCGCGGTATTTTTGATTCTCAGCGCAGATAAAGCAGACAGCTACGGGTTGCCACCCCCATCTGCCTGGCGTTACCTTGGCTGGCAATCAAAATACAGTGAAGCCCATTAATTTTTTTTATTTAAAAAAATAGTTAAAAAAAAAAGACGTGGGGTTCCCCCATTTTTGATAGCCAGCTAGGGTAAAGCAGAAGGCTGTAGCCTGAAAACCACAGCTGGCAGCTTTACCGTGGTTGGGGATCCAATTGTAATGGCCTGCCTGGATCCACAGACTCAGATGGCCTGTAATGGGGAGGCTAGAGGGAAGCCACCCACTAAGCAGGACCCCCAGAACCCTGAAACCCTTTAATCCCTATACAGGGATTTGGAATTACACAGGGCAATGGAGATCACTACCTGTGGAAGGCAGCAGTCCAATGAGAGTAGTAGTCAGGCAGGGTCAAACCAGGAATAGCAGAACAGGGACAGAATCGGCAGGCAAAGACGTAGTCAGCATATGAAGCAGAGGTCAAATCCAGATCGGGCAGAGGTACAAAACGGTAGGCAGGAGGGTAGTCAAAAACACGCAGAAATCAGCACACCAAACAGAACAGGACGTAACAAGAGCCAGGAAAATCAGAACTATCTCTGGCAGTGGTCATGTGACAGGAGGGGGAATAAGTAGGGTGTGGTGTCTTCCCATTGTCTGCAGGTGAAAGTTGGCAACTTCAGCCAGAAGACACACGCCACCTACAGTCAGCCAGTGGTACTGCAGGCTCCAGGGAAACCCAGCCTAGTGGATGAGCGGAGCCTGCTCTCCGCAGAACCATGGGCACCAACTCCTCTCCCACCACCGGCACCACCCACGGCGGGAACACGGCGCCGCCCGGCGACTGGAGCAGAAGTCGTCGGAGCAGACTCCGTTGGCGACGTAACAGTACCCCCCCCTCCACGAGGGGCCTCCGGACCCTCAAAACCCGGCTTGCCAGGAAATTGGAGGTGAAATCGCCGGACCAGACCCTTAGCATGAATATCGCTCGCAGGGACCCATGACCTCTCCTCAGGGCCGTAACCTGTCCAATGCACCAAATACTGTACCGCCCCCTGACAATACGGGAATCAAGTATTCTCTGCACCTCATACTCCAAGTTACCCTCAACCAAAACAGGAGGAGGGGGGGCACTGACTGGGTGAACAGGAACACGATATAGCTTGAGGAGGGACTTATGGAATACATTCGATTTCTTAAAGGATGGGGGAAGTTGCAGGCGGAAAGCTGTGGGATTAATTACCTCGATTATCTCGTAAGGTCCAATAAATCTCGGACCCAGCTTAGCAGAAGGGACCTTGAGTTTAATATTCCGTATTGATAACCATACCTTGTCCCCAACTCCAAGGCTAGGGCCCTTGGAACGTCTTATTAGCAGAGGAGGCTTGCCAACCTTTGCCTTCTTCAAGTTCTCCTTCACTTCAGACCAGATAGCCTTCAGTGTGTCCACAGTTGATTCAGCCTCAGGAGTATCCACCACAGTGGAAGAAAAAGAACCAAAACGTGGATGCAACCCTAAATTGCAGAAAAAGGGGGTAGTCTTGATGGATTCCTGATACTGGTTATTGATAGCGAACTCAGCTAGCGGCAGATATTCCACCCAGTCAGACTGACGGTCAGACACATAACACCGGAGATATTGTTCAAGGGTTTGATTGGAACGTTCAGTCTGACCATTGGTCTCTGGGTGGTAGGCAGATGAAAAAGATAGCTCTATATTGATCTTTTTACAAAACGCCCTCCAGAATTTCGAGACGAACTGTGTTCCTCGGTCAGAAACAATATTTTCCGGAACCCTGTGTAACCGCACAATATGCCTAATAAACAACTTGCTAAGAGTTTCAGAATTGGGTAATCCGGACAGAGGAACAAAATGACACTGTTTGCTGAATCTATCCACTACTACCCAGATACAAATCTTCCCTTCTGAGGGTGGAAGATCAGTGATGAAGTCCATGGAGAGATGTGTCCAAGGGCTTACTGGAGTAGGTAGGGACTGGAGAAATCCGGCAGGGCGGGTACGGGGTGCCTTGGCTCGAGCACAAGTCTCACAAGCCAGTACATATTCCTTACAATCCTTTGCTATGGTTGGCCACCAAAAATACCTTGTTACTAGTCGGAGGGTATTGCCGATACCAGGGTGACCTGCCAGCACAGAATTGTGGGATTGCTGGAGTACCCGTAGGCGAAGTGAGGGGGCGACAAACAGTTTATGGTCAGGAGTGGTTTCAGGAGCTTGGTCTTGGGTATTCTGGACCTCTTCTATCAGATCCAAGGAAACAGATGCCATAATAATGCCTTTAGCTAAAATAGGGACTGGTTCAGAGTTTTCAGACTGAGAGGGACAGAAGCTACGGGAAAGTGCATCAGCTTTTGTGTTCTTGGTACCGGGCCAGAATGTTACCACAAAATCAAATCTGGAGAAGAACATTGCCCACCTAGCTTGCCTAGGATTGAGTTTCTTAGCATATTCCAGATAAGTGAGGTTCTTATGGTCTGTGATGACTGTGACCTTATGTTTGGCGCCTTCGAGGAAGTGGCGCCATTCCTCGAAGGCCCATTTAATTGCCAACAGCTCACGATTACCAATGTCATAATTTCTCTCTGTGGGAGAAAACTTGAGGGAGAAGAAGGCACAAGGGCGAAGCTGAGTGAGAGACGGAGTACCTTGTGATAGCACCGCTCCCACTCCAACCTCGGATGCATCGACTTCTACAATAAACGGACGCATAAGGTCAGGCTGAACCAGAATCGGGTCTGAGGAAAAACATTCTTTTAATGTAGAGAAGGCATGGATCGCCTCTGGCTTCCAATTAACCACATCAGCCCCCTTTTTAGTCAAATCGGTGAGGGGTTTGGCAATTTTGGAAAAATCTCTAATGAATTTGCGATAATAATTGGCAAACCCAAGGAAACGCTGCAAGGCTTTCAGAGACTTGTGTTGCACCCACTCCTTAATCGGTTGAAGCTTAGAGGGATCCATGCGGAAGCCTTCTGCAGACAATATATAACCCAGGAAATTAACCTCTGCCTAAAAAAAAACACATTTTTCATATTTAGCAAATAGGGAGTTCTCCCTGAGTCTCTGGGGTACAGTGCGTACATGTTGGACATGTGACGTAGCATCAGGAGAATAAATCAGGATGTCATCCAGATAAAACCACCACATATAGTCCACAGATATCCCTGAAAATGTCATTAACAAAGTTCTGAAATGCAGACGGCGCATTACTTAACCCAAAAGGCATTACCAAATACTCATAGTGTCCCTCTGGAGTGTTAAATGCGGTTATCCACTCATCCCCTTCTCTGATGCGGATTAGGTTATATGCACCCCTGAGATCCAGTTTGGTGAACCACCGGGCTCCTATGAGCTGGTTAAAGAGATCGGGGATGAGTGGCAGAGGGTACTGATTCTTTACAGTAATAGCATTAAGTTCACGGTAGTCAATACAACGTCTTAGTCCACCGTCTTTTTTATCAACAAAAAGCATCCAGCACCGACTGGTGACCTGGATGGTCTGATGAACCCTCTCTGCAGACTGTCTGCTATATAATCTTTCATGGCCTGACGCTCCGGACCAGAAAGATAATACATTTTACCCTTGGGGAGTCGGGAATTGGGGACCAAATCTATGGGGCAGTCATAATCTCTGTGCGGAGGTAATTTTTCAGACTCAGACACAGAAAACACATCAGCAAATTCCCTGAATGCATAAGGTATAAAAATAGGTTCAGCTCTAGTCAAGTTAACAGATAACGACATACACTTCTCCTGACACTCAGGGCTCCAGTGCACAATCTCACCCTGGTGCCAGTCTATGACGGGGTTATGCTTGCGCAGCCATGGCATGCCCAATACCACTGCTGACATCAGATTCTCAAGAACAAAAAATGACACAGATTCTATATGCAGAGCCCCAACCAGCATGGATATCTCTGGAGTTACAAAAGTAACCACACCCTGAGTGAGAGGTGTACTATCTATAGCAGAAATCCTAATGGGAGCATTCAATCTTAGCAAAGGCAAACCCAGCTCTTTTGCTACAATATTGTCTAAGAAATTAGCTGCAGATCCACAATCAACAAATGCCTGCAGCCGCAAAGATTTTCCCTGGTGAGACAAGGAGACAGGTATCATTAACCTCATAGGGTCTGCAGGAAGTACCTGGGCGCCTGAGCGGGTATCCTGGAGCCCACTCAGACGCTGCTGCTCCTTTGGAAGCGACTGACTCTGAGATCCAGGCACTCCATGTTTGGCTTCACAACGGGATCAGCTGCCTTGCAGTTGACGGGACTCTGGACACGATGAGGTAGCTGGTGCAGGGTCTTGGACCTGAGCAGACCTGAGATACTGAACTTGCTGTGTAAGGCCATGAACAAGACTAGAAAGGGTGTGCACCTGATTTAGCACAGCATGGAGAGAATCCATTTTTTTTTTCTCTCCTTGTAGATGGGCCAGAGATAATGTAATTGCCTGCCTGGATCCACTGACTCAGATGGCCTGTAATGGGGAGGCTAGAGGGAAGCCACCCAATAAGCAGGACCCCCAGAACCCTGAAAGCCTTTAATCCCTAGACAGGGATTTGGAATTACACAGGGCAATGGAGATCACTACCTGTGGAAGGCAGCAGTCCAATGAGAGTAGTAGTCAGGCAGGGTCAAACCAGGAATAGCAAAACAGGGACAGAATCGGCAGGCAAAGATGTAGTCAGCAAACGAAGCAGAGGTCAAATCCGGATCGGGCAGAGGTACAAAACAGTAGGCAGGAGGGTAGTCAAAAACACGCAGAAATCAGCACACCAAACAGAACAGGACGTAACAGGAGCCAGGAAAACCAGAACTATCTCTGGCAGTGGTCATGTGACAGGAGGGGGAATAAGAAGGGTGTGGTGTCTTCCCATTGGCTGCAGGTGAAAGTTGGCAACTTCAGCCGGAAGACACACGCCACCTACAGTCAGCCAGTGGTACTGCAGGCTCCAGGGAAACCCAGGCTAGTGGATGAGCGGAGCCTGTGCTCCGCAGAGCCACGGGCACCAACTCCTCTCCCACCACTGGCACCACCCACGGCAGGAACACGGCGCCGCCCGGCGACCGGAGCAGAAGTCGCCGGAGCAGACTCCGTTGGCGACATAACACCAATGTGGAGGTCAACCCAGGCTCTTTTTTTATAATTATTTTATAAATATTAACAATTATAAAAAAAAAGTAGGGTCCCCCCAAATTGGATCACCAGCCAAGGTAAAGCGGACAGCTGTGGTCTGGTATTCTCAGGGTGGGAAGGTCCATAGTTATTGGCCCTTCACAGCCTAAAAATAGCAGGCCGCAGGCACCCCAGAAGTGGCGCATCCACGAGATGCGCCAATCCTGGCGCTTCACCCCAGCTCATCCCGTGCCCTGGTGCAGTGGAAAACGGGGTAATAAATGGGGTTGATACTAGCTGTAAAGTCACCTGACATTAAGCCCAGCAGTTTGTGATGTCATGGCGTCTATCAGATACCCGACATCACAAACTGTCAGCACTAACAAAAAAATAGACAAAAAAAAAAATTATTTGAAAAAACACTCCCCAAAACATTCCCTCTTTCACCAATTTATTGTAAGGAAAAGAAATAAGGGGGTCCCACGATGACTCTGGACCGTCTAGAATATGGGGGGACACGCTCAGGGAACGTATGCCCCATTTTCTAGGAGTGCAGACCCTCCATGTGAGAAGTGGGGGTGCAAAGGTGGCACCCAGGGTTCAGTTGCCACAAATATACCTGTACCTGGGCAGGGAAGGATCTCCACATTAGGTAATCCCACATACAACATTTCCACTCCAAACCTGGAGGGGGAGCTCTACAAGTCGAGTTCAGGTGAGGTCCCCTTTAAATCCAGGTTTGGAGGCGGAGTCAGAGAGACAGTTGACAGTTGGAGAAAAGGAGACTGTGCGAGCAGAGAGTGAGGGAAGACATCAAAATGGAGAGGGCAGTGCTTAGCCCGCACAAGTAACTGTGTGACCGCCTGAGGGATCAAGAGTGAGGCAAAAGAGGAGAGACCGGGGAGGTGGAGCCTGACCGGTTCATCCCAAGGAACAGCGCTGATTATCGGACACCAGCGTCCAAGATTGTGAGGGATCTAATCTGCCCAGCAATAAAGACCGGGGGCCAGGGAGACTGCAGATCTCCTGGTCGCAGCAGCACCTGAAGGCAAAGCCGCTACACAGAGCTTAGGGACCGCAGTGAGTACAGCAGTGCCCCTTAGAGAAGCTCCCGCCGCCTGCCATACAGGTGAAGACAGTGAGAGAGGGACAAGGTATAGCTACAGGCAGCCTAGTACCAAGGAGAAACATAGCGCAGCAGGGAGGCCACACAACTGACGTGGTGCAGAGATCCTAAACTGTTCCCAGATTACCCAAAAAAAACTGTAACATCAGAAACTGAACCCCTTTTTAACACCTGCAAGTAAAATCTGGTCAGAGTTAATGAATTGGTGTGACGCACTTTATTTCTTCATCTGAGGAGCCATAGGCTGCTGCACTAAAGTGACAGTTGAAAAGGCTGTGAGGAAAAACGGCCGCCATATCTGTGTACTACTAAAACTGCCCTGGGGACCCCGCTTCACCTACGGGAAGCGTAAACAACTGGCTGCCTAACCATCACCCCAGAGGTCTGACCTGCAGCCCCAGTAACCATACTGGAACCGTAGGTGGCGTCACGAAATACTTTTATTTATTTATTTATTTATTTTCTTTATTATTTATTGACTTTCAGCGACCACCAGGGCCACGGAACCGGGCACAGGCCTCCGTGACATAATCCGATTAACCAACACCCGGAACCGAGTACCCCACGGCCCTGGGGCGGGTCACAATGAATCTGCACCCACTCTCCCCGGGTCTACAGCAGCAGAGTCCATGTCGTAACTGTTGCTACCAAAGCTGCAATGCCCTGCTCATGAGGTAAGGGCATGCCTAATCAGGAGAACTATTCTACATTTCCAAATATTGGTATTTGCTGATATTATTTCTATTCCACCTACTATATATTGGGGATAGGATCTTAGAGATGGAATACCCCTTTAAGTCCAGTTATCCAGCTGAATGAATACTAAACAACAGAGCTCGCTATTTAGACATGTTTTTTGTGGCGTATAATGGACTGTCATGTTTGGTAGTTGTTCAGCAGGGCAACTATAAAATCAAATACCTCCATTTGGAAATGTAGTATAGCTCTCCTGATCAACAAGGTTCCTTACCTGATGAGCAGGGCATTGCAGTAGCTTACAGATGCATGGTTACCACCACTCACTGTGTCTGAACACAGGAAGCTGAGCTGACAGCTGCTCTGTGCATTGCGGCAGCGTCTATTGGGAAGGAGGGGGCCGCGGGGGATCAACGCTGCACAGGTACCGTGGGACACTGGGGAACACCGGTGGGGTTATAGGGGGTGACCTGGCAGGGCCTGGGGAGGAGTTTTCTGTCTCATGTGTCATGGCACATGCGACAGAAATCAGAGGAGTTGGGTGAATGCGGCTGGCGCGCTGCTGTGCACGTGGCCATCTTGGATTTCCGTGAGAGGTCGGGGGGGGGGGGGGGTCACTTTAGCGACACTGGGGGACCGGGGAGGAGATTTATCTCCCATCTGACATGTTTGTTCATGCCAGATGGGAGATAAATAATTTTTTACCGGCGCTGTCACTTACTGTAACATGCTCATCGGTATACGGTGTATACCGGTGATCACGTGAGCGGGGATCGGAAAAACTGGCCTGAATCATGATCTCCAGGGTCTCAGCTAGCCCTGAAACCCCGGAGATTTTCTGACGCTGGGGGATGCTATTCACTTATTTCTGCCTGCTGTTTATAAACGACAGATCAGAATAAGGCTACATTCACACGACCGATCCATTTTTGCAGTCCGCAAAAAACGGTCCGTTTTTTTTCACGGGTGCATCCGTTACGTAGACGGTCCGTATGTCATCTGTTTGTCATCCGTGTGCCTTCCGTTTTTTTGCATACTGCAAAAAAACTGAAGGAGGGAAAATACATAAATTTACCCAGGATCCATAGCTTCAGCCTACATGAGGCGGTCACATGTTCACTCCAGTGCCATTTTCTACTGCCTTTCACAGCGTAGAGCGCTCTGGTGATTTTCTTGTGCTTGTACGTTTCATATCAGTCTTTTCTGTCATTATAACTTCAGAAAGACACATAATGTCCTACTCTCCTGCATTTTGTACTTTTGCACCCTTTGGTGCCTTTGATGTGGCACTAATGGGTGCTTAGCCTTGTATTTACCAAAAAAAAAAAAATGTAAAAAAAAAATGACGTGGGGTTCCCCCTATTTTTATAGCCAGCTAGGGTAAAGCAGACGGCTGCAGCGTGCAGACCACAGCTGTCAGCTTCACCTTGGCTGGTAATCCAAAACTGAGGGCACCCCACGCTGTTATTTTAAATTAAATAAATAATAAAAAAAAAAAAACATGTGGGGGTCCCCCCAAAATTGGATCACCAGCCAAGGTAAAGCAGACAGCTGGGGTCTGATATTCTCAGACTAGGGAGGTCCATGGTTATTGGACTCTCCCCAGCCTAAAAATAGCAGGCCGCAGCCACCCCAGAAGTGGCGCATCCATTAGATGCGCCAATCCTGGTGCTTCGCCCCAGCTCATCCCGTGCCCTGGTGCGGTGGCAAACGGGGTAATATATGGGGTTAATACCAGATGTGTAATGTCACCTGGCATCAAGTCCTGGGGTTGGGGATGTCAGGCGTCTATCAGATACCCGACATCACCAACCCAGTCAGTAATAAAAAAAAAATAGACGACAAACACATTTTTATTTGAAAAAACACTCCTCAACACATTCCCTCTTTCACCAATTTATTAGAAAGAAAAACAAATCCAGGTCTGCTGTAATCCAAGGGGTTCCCATGACGATCCATACCATAGTCACTGTTCCAGTCAATGAAGAACAGAATGTTCCCCATTGGCTGGGAGAGCAATGCAGTGACCTGAGCTAACATCAATAGGTCAGCCCAGGTCACTGCAGGGCATGACAAGTGCCGCTGTCAGCAGCGAGGTACATTACCTGTGGTGACGATCTCCTGCACTGCTGATAGCAGACCTGTCACTGACTTCAATGACCGTCGACTTTACAGCCAAGTATCGCGGGAGCCTGTGACGACACCGCTAGTGACAGTCACGGCTCCGCAGCGAGATGAGATGTGAAGCGGCAGCCATGGAGGACAGTGGCAGCGCTGAGGTTGGGAGGGCAGGACTTCATCACTGCAGGTAAGCCAAGCGGGGTAATGTGTGCGGCGTGCGAGGTGGGTGGAGCCAAGCGGAGCCATGTGTGTGGGCGGCGGAGTGCGAAGTGGGTGAAGCCTAGCGGGGCCATGTGTGCGGGCGGCGGAGTGTGAAGTGGGTGGAGCCTAACAGGGCCATGTGTGCGGGCGGCGGAGTGCAAAGTGGGTGGATCCTAGCGGGGTCATGTGTGCGGGCGGCGGAGTGCGAAGTGGGTGGAGCCTAGCGGGGCCATGTGTGCGGGCGGCGGAGTGCAAAATGGGTGGAGCCTAGCGGGGCCATGTGGCGCTGAAGACGTCAGTGTCGGGGACTGCATGGCTGGGGACAGGTGAGTGTGAGTGTGTGTGTGTGTGTACATGCCGAGTGCAGGAGGGGGGCGGAGCCGAGCGGGGAAGTGTCGGCTCCCTGCACACATAACCAGGGTAAATATCGGGTTGCTAACCAAAGCGCTTTGCTTGGATACCCGATATTTATCTTAGTTACCAGCTTACCGCAGGCTGCCAGTGATGCTCCCTGCACACTGTAGCTGTAAAAAGCCACGCTTTTGCTGATAGAACCGTTCTGATAGAACTCGAACGTAACTCGAGCTGCCGAACTTTTAGCAAAAAGCTCGAGTTCTAGTTCGATCTAGAACACCCCCCAAAATCACTCGAACCGCAAACTGGCGAACCGCACTCAACTCTACTAGGGACCTTGGCAGAAGCTGGGGGCCGAAACACACGTGGGCAGCCATGGAGGAGAACCAGAGTCCCCACTACACATAGGTAGCAATGCAGGAAAGCAGAGGAACATGCAGCACATGTGCAACCATGTGTAAGAGCAGAGGACCACACAGCATGAGGGCGGCCATGCGGGAGAGCAGAGGACCACTGAAAACGTGGGCTGCCATACAGGAGAGCAGAGAACCTTGCACCAGGAGGATGGCTATGTGGGAGAGGAGAGGGCCACGCAGCATGTAGGCGGCCATGTGGGAGAGCAGGGGACTAAAATACACATGGATGGCTGTATAGCAGAGCAAGGGGACCACGCAGCACGAGCACACCCATAAGGACAAGCAGGCAGTCAAGGACCTAACGGATTCATTGTACCTACCAGATGGGGGAGAGGAGAGGTCAGGGGCATTGATGTAGGCAAGCACCGGAACTCTGACATAATTAGGGATAGGGATGAGGGTGTTACAAGCACAATGTGTGATGAAAATCAATACCAGAATCATTGGAAAATATTGAAGTGTTCCAGAGTTATTACCTTCTAAAATGACATTCGTTACAACTATTATTGAAGACCATCCAGGGACCTCCCCCCACTGTGCACTAACAGGTTTTGTTTAAAGAAATTCTCTGTATTACATAAAAAATAATAATTTTAAGAATTGTCTCATCAAGCCAGAATCTTTTTAAATGGAAAACTGATTAACTGGTTACTCAAATTTAACTTCTTTCTCAAGAAACATCACATCTGTTGACTGGTACAGGGAAATGGCAGTAACCTTTACAGATTGTGTTACTGATAATAATTTAATGGCTACACACCTGTTTCATTCCTAACTGCACAATTTTGCTTTGTTTTCCATTTTCATGCCTAATGGTAAGGTTAGAATTTGTGTATTTTTGGGAAGCAGTGCATATAAAGATAACATTTACCCAGTTAGATCTAAGCCACATTTTTGACAGAATATTGGAAAATAATTTGAAATATACTAATTATGCGCATAAAAGTGCAAAATGAGAAACCAAATCACAATTAGCAACAAAGAAGATAAGGTGAATGTGTCCATACATTCCTGTACTCTAAGCTACTAGCATGACGTTCTTCTGTTGAGATTTAAGGTACTAAACAATCTGCTGTTATAAGAGTAATGCGGGCGTCACACGAGACGATCTATCGTGCGATCGCATGAGCGATCGTATCCGCCCCCGTCGTTTGTGCGTCACGGGCAATTAGTTGCCCGTGGCGCAAAAAAAGTCGTTAAACCCCCATTACACGTACTTACCTGTTGAGCGACCTCTCTGTGGGCGGCGAACATCCACTTCCTGAAGGGGGTGGGACGTTTGGCGTCAGAGCAACGTCACACAGCCGCCGACCAATAGAAGTGGAGGGGTGGAGATGAGCGGGACGTAAACATCCCACCCACCTCCTTCCTTCCGCATAGCCGGCGGGACGCAGGTAAGCTGTGTTCATTGTTCCCGGGGTGTCACACGGAGCAATGTGTGCTACCCCGGGTACGATGAACAACCGGCGCAAAGAAGAAGAAACGATTTTTTGAAAATGAGCAATGTGTCAACAAGCAACGATAAGGTGAGTATTTTTGCTCATTCACCGTCGCGCGTAGCTGTCACACACTTCGATATATCAAACGATGCCGGATGTGCGTCACTTACGACGTGACCCCGCCGACATATCGCACGATATATTGTCTCGTGTGACGCCCGCAATATAGCACAATGTATAAAAAAAAGTTTAAACATGGAGTGCATAGTATGAATAGTGGTGCATGGAGCTTCATAGCAGAAGTTCTACTTGCCCCCTGTGCCCCAGCAAAATAATATTCAGCAGGGTCAGAGAAAAGCACAACTCACATAAACCTCCACACTGTATAATTGCATGCATGCAATTGTAAGAGGGTGTAGGGCTTTGCCCTGTTCAGACCTGAAAACCGTTTGTTTGTGAGATGTACTGAGTAAAATTCATATAATCATGTAATATCTGTGTGTGCGGCCACTAGGTGGCCAAAATGTGTTAAGCCCTTCCCTGGTAACTTCTGGGTAGACAAGGGTTAATGTGGGGAGGAGGTTCATGCACAAAAAGGGTGCATAGACAGGATATTTAAGGAGAGTCCCTGTGTTAGTTGAATGAGTAGAACCCGTGAGAGGGGTGATAAGGGAGGGCTTGACCCTGACACAGGGGGACCGTGTCTGCTTTGTAAAAGAAGATGGCCCCAGGGATTAGTTTGTGGTCGCAGTAGTCTGTGCCCCACCATAAGAAAGGCGTGAACCACGGATTAGGCAGCATCCAATTCCAGTGGCCGTTCCTGGCCCAGAGGGCACCTGTGATCACCCCTGCCCAGAGCTGGAGAAGCAGTGGGGGAAGTGAGACCAGCGGCACTGCCACTCCTGCTAGCTGCAGTGTTGACAACTGGAAACCCCCTACCCCACCACCATCCATGAAAGTGGAAGAAGGGGACCACTCCAATATGGTAGTTAACCTGAAAGGAGGTAACCTTGAAGCCAACCGCCATGATTGAGTAGAGACACACCCTGGAGTTATAGTTGCTGAAGTAAGGGACTATTCCGCATCCCTGAGGGTGTGAAGCCAGGAAGTCTTGTGTTTTTGTTGGGCCAGGAAGATGGTCAAAGATTATTTGTTTTTCACCCTCCCAGGTTTGTTGCACACATTGTGCTCCCCCCTGCTGGAATATTGGGACTGGCCCTTTAAAAATCTTATGGACTGTGTCCTTTTATCCCATGCCCACTGGAACTGTGACTCTGCCCACCAGGCAATGTTGGGCAAGTGAGGGAACTGCCAAGTGGAAAACTGAGGACTGGAGGTCTAGTCGGGCCCTATTGCAACAGATTATGAACTTGTGGACTCGCCGGGTCCTGTTGGAAATGTTTTAAGGACTGTGCCCAGGAGAAGTGGACTCAATGCAACCTGAGCCTCCTGTGTGTTTTATTGTTTTTGTGCTCAGTCAAATAGAGTCCCAGATGCGAGCCCCTGAGCACTTGAGCTCTTACAGGGCTTCGGGCCTGAAGTGCTGCCGGTTTTACTCTCGGGTCACAGTAGCAGATGGACATTTAAGAGACATGTATTATGAAACATGTTTGAATAATGTTTTATTACAGGTGTTTTTATGAAGACAGAGATATGTGACTTTGAATATTTTAATGAGGATTTTGTGTTGTGCCATTTGTGTTTTGGTGTTTGCAGGTCCAGAAGCACACTTGGTCAGGAGAACAAGCTTAAAGGAGAAGTGTAAGGGGGTGTAGGGCTTTGCCTTGTCTAGACTTACAAACCCCCTGTTTGTGAGATGTACTGTGTAAAACTCATATAATGGTGTAATCTGTATGTATGGCCACTACATGGCCATAATGTGTTAAGCCACTTCCTTGGTACCTTCCAGGTAGACAGGATTAATGTGGGTAGAAGGTTTATGCACAAAAGGGGTACATAGACAGGAAGTTGAAGGAGGGTCCCTGTGTTAGAGGAATGAGTAGCACCCATGAGAGGGGTGAGGAGAAACCCCAATAATTATAATTCTACTGACCCTCTTGGTCAAATCCCAGTGTCAGATATGTGGGGCCCTAGTCTGGAGAGGGCTGTTTGAACCATGTCCCAAAATGTGGGTGAAGTCCATGGGACCTGGATGGTGACCACCCACTGGCAGGTAACCAGCAAACCGCATCAGTTAGCAGAAGATCAGTGGGCTCCAATGACAGGAGTTGGTCCTGACAGAACTGGGCAGAGGAGTGCCTTCCTGGAAGGACTCATCATAGCTTCTGCCTCTATCCCTGTGGGTAGGATGAGGGGTGACCGAAGTACTATTTGAACCTACCCTGAACAAATGAAGAAGACTGGGGGCATGAGGGGCTCAGGAGCTCTACTGGAAGTCCGAGTTCTAGCGAAGTAGTTGGCCTGCAAAGTGAATGCAACACCAGTTGCTAATGGTAACCCCATTGGGGAATCGGAGTGTGTGGTGACCGTTTTAGATCTAAGAAAATGTATGTCCCCTGTGACATTGGAAGCATGTGGCCTCCACAGGCGAGAGAATAGACTGTTTGAGAAGTTGCTTAGTAAAGAAAAGTTTGATGTTGAGGAGCATTCTGTATCAGTGTGGTGCTTGAAGGTACTGGGACCTGCTGCAGCCGGCAGCTTGGAAGCGGTCCAGAAGAATTAAATTAGCCATGGCCTTCGGCCCAAAAGTGAGTACCATGCGCCACAAGTACCAGCAAATATTCCCTTTAACTTTAGATGTGGCTGGGGCACAGGCTGATTCTACAAGGCTGCTCAGCAGCCGGAATTCGTCCCTGCCTGCAACTACAACTGCCCCGTGCAACCCCTACACAATGGTCCCAGCATAGCCTTCCATAAAGTATAAAGGTATCAATGATCAAAAGGTATCAATGTAAGTATAAATGATTCAATTGGCCCTCCGTATTGTATTATGGCCCCCATATAGCCCAGCATACAGTAAATAGTATAATTGGTCCCACACCATATAGTTTTATGGGCCTCACATAGTACTACATATTGTATGATAGGTCACACATAGTCCTCCATATAGTATTATGGGCCCCACAATGTACTCATTGATTATTTAAAAAAGTTACCTCTCAGTATGCTCTGAGCTCAGCGGCCTGATCTTCACTCAGCAAAGCAGGTGTGATGAAGAGACATCAGATGTTGAGGAAGAAAGCAGTGTCAGCTGACCATTTCCTTTTTCATAATTGCATTCAAATGTATTGCCTGGACTAGCCCTCCAATGACAACTCATTGCCCTCAAGGTCCATGCAATTGAATGAAGCCATACAAAGTCCATGGATTATGCATGTTATCCAAACCCACAACCTCTTGTATCTCAAGCAACAAGCCAACCACTAGACCAACGATGAGAATTGGGCAATTGAGCCTCCGTTAATTCACATAATCCTATTGGCTTCACACACAACAGGGCCAAACAAAAGCAAAAAGTGTTGCATGGACTAAGCCTCTAATGGAAACACATAGCCCTCAAGGTGCATGTACTTGAACGGAGCCATTTAAAGTCCATGGACTTTGCCTGCAACATGAACCCACAACCTCTCATCTCCTAAGCAACAAGCCTACCACTAGCCAAATGATGGGGAATGGAAAACTATGTCTTTGTTAATTTACATAATCCTATTGGCTTCGCACACAACAGGGCCAAGCAAAAGTAAGAGACGTTGCCTGGACTACCTCTCCAATAGAAACGCATAGCCCTCATGGTCCATGCAATTGAATGGTGCCATACAAAGTCCATGGGCTTTGCCTGCGATTCAAACCTACAACAACAAGCCTACCCCTAGACCAAAGATAGGAAATAGAAAACTGAGCCCCCGTTAAGCCACATAATCCTATAGGCTGCGCACACAACAGGGCCAAACAAAAGCAAAAGGTGTTGCCTGGACTACCCCTCCAATGGAAACACACAGCCCTCATGGTCCATGCAATTGAATGGAGCCATACAAAGTCCGTGGGTTTTGCCTGCGATTCAAAACCACAACCTCTCGTATCCCAAGCTAAAAGCCTACCACTAGACCAAAAATGGGTAGTAGGAAACTGAGCGTACGTTAATTCACATAATCCTATTGGCTTCGCACACAACAGGGCAAAACAAATGCAAAAGAAGTTGCTTGAACTACCACTCTAATGGAAACGCATAGCACTCATGGTCCATGCAATGGAATAGAGGCATACAAAATACCTTTTGCATCTCAACCAACAAGCCTAGCCCTAGACCAACAACGGGAAACGGGGAAATGATCTTCTGTTAATTCATGTAATCCTATTGGCTTCGCACACAACAGGGCCAAACAAAAGCAAAAGATGTCACCTGGACTATCTCTCCAATTGATAAAGCTAGCCCAGCTGGTCTATGCAATTGAATACAGCCTTACAAAGTCCATGGGTTTTGCCTGCAATGCAAACCAACAACCTCTTGTTTCAGCAAGCAACATGCCTACCACTAGACCAACAACTAGAAGTGGAAACTGATGCTCCAATAATTCACATAATCTTATTGGTTTGAACACAACAGGGCCAAACAAAAGCTAAGGACCTCACCTGGACTGTGCCTCCAATGGACACATTGTCCTGATGGTCCATGCAAATGAATGGAGCCATACAAAGTCCATGGGCTTTTGCCTACAATTCCCAAACGACAAGCCTACAACTAGACCAACTACGGGAAGTAGGCAACTCAGCCTAAGATAATCCTATTGGCTTTGCTCACAAGAAGGCAAAACAAAAGCAAAAGACAACATTTGGACTATCCCTCCAAAGGGTACACATAGCCCTGATGTTCCATTTGACCACACAATTATATGGAGCCATACAAAGTCCATGGGTTTTGCCTTCAATTTGAACCCACAACATCTTGTATCCCAAGGAACAAGGCTACCACTAGGCCAATAATGGTAAGAGGAAAGCTAAGCCTCCGTTAATTCACATAATCGTATTGGCTTCACACTGAACAGGGGCAAACATAAGCAAAAGACATATCCTGGACTATCCCTCCATTGGATACATATAGCCCTGATGGACCATTGGACCATATAATTGAATGGAGCCATACAAAGTCCATGGGTTTTGCCAGCAAATAAAACCCACAACCTCGCGTATCCCAAGCAACAAACTACCACTAGACCTGTGATGAGAAGTGGGATATTGAGCCTCTGTTATTTCACATAATACTATTGGCTTTGCACACAACTGAGCCAAACAAAAGCAAAAGACCTTGACTGGACTGCCACTCTAAATGAAACGCATGGCCCCCATGGTCCCCGAAATTGAATTGAGCCATACAAAGTCAATGGACTTTGCCTACAATTTGAAACCACAACTTCTTGTAACCCAAGAAACAAGACTACCACTAGACGAACAATGGGAAGTAGGAAACTGTGCATCTGTTAATTCACATAATCCTATTGGCTTCGCACACATCAGGGCCAAACAAAAGCAAAAGATGTAACCTGGACTATCCCCCCAATAGATACACATAACCCTTGTGGTCCATTGGAATTGAATGGAACCATACAAAGTCCATGTGTTGTTTTGGCGATTCTAATCCACAACCTCTTGTATCCTGAGCAAAAAAACTACCACTAGACAAATAATAAGAATTGTGAAGCGTTGCACCCATTAATTCACATAATTCTATTGGCTTCGCACACAACAGGGCCAACACAGAAGCAAAAGACATTGCCTTGACTATTCCTCCAATGGAAACATACAGCCCTCATAGTTCATGCAATTGAATGGAGGTATAGAAAGTTAATGGGCTTTGTCTGTGATAGAAATACACAACCTCTCATATCCCAAGCGACAACCCTACCACTTAACGAACATTGATAAGTGGGAAATCAAGCCACTGTTAATTCACATAATCCTATTGGCTTTGCACACAACAGGGACAGACAAAAGCAAAAGGTATTGCCTGGACTACCCTTGCAATAGAAACACATAGTCTTCATGGTCCATGTCACTGACTGGAGACATACAAAGTCTATGGGTTTTGCCTGAGATTTGAGGTAACAACCTTTCGTATCAGCCAAGCGACATCATTGTGTGAGCTTGGAAGTTCAAATCCCAATGGACGCTCTGGGATATTTGCTGTGTCATAGCCGAATGGACTAGTTGACTGGTCTTTAATGACGCCCATCTGCTTCCACTGAATGGAGTGAGCAGGCATCATGTGTAGCTCTTTAATTTTGCCCTGTTGCATCTGTTATGGCTATAGGATCAAGGGAAGTAGGGGAAGCAGTATTTTCCATGTCCCTTCCATGGTCTTGTGGTAAGCAGTTGGCCTTGGATGTGTGAGCTTGGGTGTTCAAAACCCATGGATGTTCCTGGATATTTGCTGTGTCATGGTTGAATGGGCTAGTTGACTGGTCTATGATGTCGCCTATCTGTTTCTATTGAATCGGGAGAGCAGGCATTGGGTGTATTTCTTTAATTTTGTCATGTTGCGTCTGTTATGGCTATTGGATCAAGGGAAGTAGGGGAAGCTGTCATTCCCATGTCCCTTCCATGGTCTAGTGGTAAGCTGGTGTCCTTGGATGTGTAAGCTTGGGAGACCAAATCTCAATGGAGGCTCCTGTATAACTGCTGTGGCATGGCCCTATGGGCTAATTAACTGGTCTATTATGACACCTATCTGTTTCCATTGAATGGAGAGAGGAGGCATCATGTGTATTTCTTTAGTTTTTCCCTGTTGCGTCTGTTCTAGTAATAGGATCAAGGGAAGTAGGGGAAGCTGTACTCCCCATGTCCCTTCCATGGTCTAGTGGTAATGTGGTGTGGTGACCTTGGATGTGTGAGCTTGGGAGTTCGAATCCCAATGGACGCTACTGGTTATTTGCTGTGTCATGGTACAGTGACCCAGTTGACTGATCTATGATGGCTCCTATTTGTTTCGATTGAATGGAGAGAGCAGGTGTATTTCTTTAATTTTGCTCTGTTGATCCTGTTATGGCTATAGGATCAAGGGAAGAAGGGGAAAGCTGTATTTCCCATGTCCCTTCCATGTTCGAGTGGTAAGCTGGTGGCCTTGGATGTGTGAGTTTGGAAGTTCCAGGCCCAATGGACGCATCTGGATATTTGCTGTGTCATTGCCCAATAGGCTAATTTACTGGTCTATGATGATGCCTATCTGTTTCCATTGAGTGGAGAGAGCAGGTTTATTTCTTTAATGTTGCATCTGTTATGGCTATAGAAACAAGGGAAGTAGAGGAAGCTGAATTTCCCATGTCCCTTCCATGGTCTACTGGTAAGCTGGTGGCCTTAGATGTGTGAGCTTGGAAGTCCAAATTCCAATCAACACTAGAGTTGAGCATGGTTCAAGGTTTGAGGTTCTCCAGTTCTAGGATCAAGTGATTTTGGGGCCTGTTCTAGATCGAACTAGAACTCGAGCTTTTTGCAAAAGCTCGATAGTTCTAGAAACGTTCGAGAACGGTTCTAGCAGCAAAAAAACAGCTAATTCCTAGCTGGCTTTCCACTGTAATAGTGTAAGTCACTCTGTGACTCACACTATTATGAAATTTCAGTGTATAGTGTGCGTGAACAGCACCTTCAGATCACTCCTGTATGTATAATGTTTTTTTCCTTGTCTTCCTTCCCTAAGCGCGCGCGTGTAGTGGGGAGGGCCATTATGTCAGCCAATCCCAGACACACACACAGCTAAGTGGACTTTTAGCCAGAGAAGCAACGGCATGTGTGATAGGATGTCCATGTCACATGTCCCTGCATTATAAAAACAAGTATCTGGCCGTCCGGACGCCATTATCTCTTCTGCGTCCTTGGTGTCAGACATCACTGGCGCAGCTCCGTCCTTTGTCCTATCGCCGATACTGCTGTATGCGCTCCATACACAGCGCTGGACAGTATAGGGATAGCACTTTCCATCAGTCCTTTTAAGGGCTCGTACCGGCAGGGTCAGAGCCATAGGTGACAGGTCCTGAAAACAGAGACAGCGTCTGTGTAGCTAAGGTCAGGGAATTCGTTGCTGCATTTCCCCATTAGGAGGGAATAGAAAGGCAGGCTTCCATTCCTCTACCCAGAGCCCCACAACCCTGGCACTGTACCCTCCTGTCCTCTGCACACTCTAACTCATTATAACTAAGCCATTATACTAGCAAACACTCAGTGTACCTAGTGGCATCCTAAACGTGGCTATTGGACTTTGCTATAGTCCCACTAGTGCAAAGATATTTGCAGCACCTCTGCCTGCATTGCACACTCCAACTCATTATAACTAAGCCATTATACTAGCAAACACTCAGTGTACCTAGTGGCATCCTAAACGTGGCTATTGGACTTTGCTATAGTCCCACTAGTGCAAAGATATTTGCAGCACCTCTGCCTGCATTGCACACTCCAACTCATTATAACTAAGCCATTATACTAGCAAACACTCAGTGTACCTAGTGGCATCCTAAACGTGGCTATTGGACTTTGCTATAGTCCCACTAGTGCAAAGATATTTGCAGCACCTCTGCCTGCATTGCACACTCCAACTAATTATAACTAAGCCATTATACTAGCAAACACTCAGTGTACCTAGTAGCATCCTAAACGTGGCTATTGGACTTTTGTCTAGTCACACTAGTGCAAAGACATTTGCAGCACGTCTGCCTGCATTGCACACTCCAACTCATTATAACTAAGCCATTATACTAGCAAACACTCAGTGTACCTAGTGGCATCCTAAACGTGGCTATTGGACTTTTGTCTAGTCACACTAGTGCAAAGACATTTGCAGCACCTCTACCTGCATTGCACACTCCAACTCATTATAACTAAGCCATTATACTAGCAAACACTCAATGTACCTAGTGGCATCCTAAACGTGGCTATTGGACTTTTGTCTAGTCAGACTAGTGCAAAGACATTTGCAGCACCTCTACCTGCACTGCACACTCCAACTCATTATTACTAAGCCATTATACTAGCAAACACTCAGTGTACCTAGTGGCATCCTAAACGTGGCTATTGGACTTTTGTCTAGTCACACTAGTGCAAAGACATTTGCAGCACCTCTACCTGCATTGCACACTCCAACTCATTATAACTAAGCCATTATACTAGCAAACACTCAGTGTACCTAGTGGCATCCTAAACGTGGCTATTTGACTTTTGTCTAGTCACACTAGTGCAAAGACATTTGCAGCACCTCTACCTGCATTGCACACTCCAACTCATTATAACTAAGCCATTATACTAGCAAACACTCAGTGTACCTAGTGGCATCCTAAACGTGGCTATTGGACTTTGCTATAGTCCCACTAGTGCAAAGATATTTGCAGCACCTCTGCCTGCATTGCACACTCCAACTCATTATAACTAAGCCATTATACTAGCAAACACTCAGTGTACCTAGTGGCATCCTAAACGTGGCTATTGGACTTTGGTCTAGTCACACTAGTGCAAAGACATTTGCAGCACCTCTACCTGCAATGTACACTCCAACTCATTATAACTAAGCCATTATACTAGCAAACACTCAGTGTACCTAGTGGCATCCTAAACGTGGCTATTGGACTTTTGTCTAGTCACACTAGTGCAAAGACATTTGCAGCACCTCTACCTGCATTGCACACTCCAACTCATTATAACTAAGCCATTATACTAGCAAACACTCAGTGTACCTAGTGGCATCCTAAACGTGGCTATTGGACTTTGCTATAGTCCCACTAGTGCAAAGATATTTGCAGCACCTCTGCCTGCATTGCACACTCCAACTCATTATAACTAAGCCATTATACTAGCAAACACTCAGTGTACCTAGTGGCATCCTAAACGTGGCTATTGGACTTTGGTCTAGTCACACTAGTGCAAAGACATTTGCAGCACCTCTACCTGCATTGCACACTCCAACTCATTATAACTAAGCCATTATACTAGCAAACACTCAGTGTACCTAGTGGCATCCTAAACGTGGCTATTGGACTTTGCTATAGTCCCACTAGTGCAAAGATATTTGCAGCACCTCTGCCTGCATTGCACAGTCCAACTCATTATAACTAAGCCATTATACTAGCAAAAACTCAGTGTACCTAGTGGCATCCTAAACGTGGCTATTGGACTTTTGTCTAGTCACACTAGTGCAAAGACATTTGCAGCACCTCTACCTGCATTGCACACTCCAACTCATTATAACTAAGCCATTATACTAGCAAACACTCAGTGTACCTAGTGGCATCCTAAACGTGGCTATTGGACTTTGCTATAGTCCCACTAGTGCAAAGATATTTGCAGCACCTCTGCCTGCATTGCACACTCCAACTCATTATAACTAAGCCATTATACTAGCAAACACTCAGTGTACCTAGTGGCATCCTAAACGTGGCTATTTGACTTTTGTCTAGTCACACTAGTGCAAAGACATTTGCAGCACCTCTACCTGCATTGCACACTCCACCTCATTATAACTAAGCCATTATATTAGCAAACATTCAGTGTACCTAGTGGCATCCTAAACGTGGCTATTGGACTTTTGTCTAGTCACACTAGTGCAAAGACAATTGCAGCACCTCTACCTGCATTGCACACTCCAACTCATTATAACTAAGCCATTATACTAGCAAACACTCAGTGTACCTAGTGGCATCCTAAACGTGGCTATTTGACTTTTGTCTAGTCACACTAGTGCAAAGACATTTGCAGCACCTCTACCTGCATTGCACACTCCAACTCATTATAACTAAGCCATTATACTAGCAAACACTCAGTGTACCTAGTGGCATCCTAAACGTGGCTATTGGACTTTTGTCTAGTCACACTAGTGAAAAGACATTTGCAGCACCTCTGCCTGCATTGCACACTCCAACTCATTATAACTAAGCCATTATACTAGCAAACACTCAGTGTACCTAGTGGCATCCTAAACGTGGCTATTAAACTTTGCTATAGTCCCACTAGTGCAAAGATATTTGCAGCACCTCTGCCTGCATTGCACACTCCAACTCATTATAACTAAGCCATTATACTAGCAAACACTCAGTGTACCTAGTGGCATCCTAAACGTGGCTATTGGACTTTTGTCTAGTCACACTAGTGCAAAGACATTTGCAGCACCTCTACCTGCATTGCACACTCCAACTCATTATAACTAAGCCATTATACTAGCAAACACTCAGTGTACCTAGTGGCATCCTAAACGTGGCTATTGGACTTTGCTATAGTCCCACTAGTGCAAAGATATTTGCAGCACCTCTGCCTGCATTGCACAGTCCAACTCATTATAACTAAGCCATTATACTAGCAAACACTCAGTGTACCTAGTGGCATCCTAATCGTGGCTATTGGACTTTTGTCTAGTCACACTAGTGCAAAGACATTTGCAGCACCTCTACCTGCATTGCACACTCCAACTCATTATAACTAAGACATTATACTAGCAAACACTCAGTGTACCTAGTGGCATCCTAAACGTGGCTATTGGACTTTGCTATAGTCCCATTAGTGCAAAGATATTTGCAGCACCTCTGCCTGCATTGCACACTCCAACTCATTATAACTAAGCCATTATACTAGCAAACACTCAATGTACCTAATGGCATCCTAAACGTGGCTATTGGACTTTGCTATAGTCCCACTAGTGCAAAGAAATTTGCAGCACCTCTGCCTGCATTGCACACTCCAACTCATTATAACTAAGCCATTATACTAGCAAACACTCAGTGTACCTAGTGGCATCCTAAACGTGGCTATTGGACTTTGCTATAGTCCCACTAGTGCAAAGACATTTGCAGCACCTCTACCTGCATTGCACACTCCAACTCATTATAACTAAGCCATTATACTAGCAAACACTCAGTGTACCTAGTGGCATCCTAATCGTTGCTATTGGACTTTTGTCTAGTCACACTAGTGCAAAGACATTTGCAGCACCTCTACCTGCATTGCACACTCCAACTCATTATAACTAAGCCATTATACTAGCAAACACTCAGTGTTGCTAGTGGCATCCTAAACGTGGCTATTGGACTTTTGTCTAGTCACACTAGTGCAAAGACATTTGCAGCACCTCTACCTGCATTGCACACTCCAACTCATTATAACTAAGCCATTATACTAGCAAACACTCAATGTACCTAGTGGCATCCTAAACGTGGCTATTGGACTTTGCTATAGTCCCACTAGTGCAAAGATATTTGCAGCACCTCTGCCTGCATTGCACACTCCAACTCATTATAACTAAGCCATTATACTAGCAAACACTCAGTGTACCTAGTGGCATCCTAAACGTGGCTATTGGACTTTTGTCTAGTCACACTAGTGCAAAGACATTTGCAGCACCTCTACCTGCATTGCACACTCCAACTCATTATAACTAAGCCATTATACTAGCAAACACTCAATGTACCTAGTGGCATCCTAAACGTGGCTATTGGACTTTTGTCTAGTCAGACTAGTGCAAAGACATTTGCAGCACCTCTACCTGCACTGCACACTCCAACTCATTATTACTAAGCCATTATACTAGCAAACACTCAGTGTACCTAGTGGCATCCTAAACGTGGCTATTGGACTTTTGTCTAGTCACACTAGTGCAAAGACATTTGCAGCACCTCTACCTGCATTGCACACTCCAACTCATTATAACTAAGCCATTATACTAGCAAACACTCAGTGTACCTAGTGGCATCCTAAACGTGGCTATTTGACTTTTGTCTAGTCACACTAGTGCAAAGACATTTGCAGCACCTCTACCTGCATTGCACACTCCAACTCATTATAACTAAGCCATTATACTAGCAAACACTCAGTGTACCTAGTGGCATCCTAAACGTGGCTATTGGACTTTGCTATAGTCCCACTAGTGCAAAGATATTTGCAGCACCTCTGCCTGCATTGCACACTCCAACTCATTATAACTAAGTCATTATACTAGCAAACACTCAGTGTACCTAGTGGCATCCTAAACGTGGCTATTGGACTTTGGTCTAGTCACACTAGTGCAAAGACATTTGCAGCACCTCTACCTGCAATGTACACTCCAACTCATTATAACTAAGCCATTATACTAGCAAACACTCAGTGTACCTAGTGGCATCCTAAACGTGGCTATTGGACTTTTGTCTAGTCACACTAGTGCAAAGACATTTGCAGCACCTCTACCTGCATTGCACACTCCAACTCATTATAACTAAGCCATTATACTAGCAAACACTCAGTGTACCTAGTGGCATCCTAAACGTGGCTATTGGACTTTGCTATAGTCCCACTAGTGCAAAGATATTTGCAGCACCTCTGCCTGCATTGCACACTCCAACTCATTATAACTAAGCCATTATACTAGCAAACACTCAGTGTACCTAGTGGCATCCTAAACGTGGCTATTGGACTTTGGTCTAGTCACACTAGTGCAAAGACATTTGCAGCACCTCTACCTGCATTGCACACTCCAACTCATTATAACTAAGCCATTATACTAGCAAACACTCAGTGTACCTAGTGGCATCCTAAACGTGGCTATTGGACTTTGCTATAGTCCCACTAGTGCAAAGATATTTGCAGCACCTCTGCCTGCATTGCACAGTCCAACTCATTATAACTAAGCCATTATACTAGCAAAAACTCAGTGTACCTAGTGGCATCCTAAACGTGGCTATTGGACTTTTGTCTAGTCACACTCGTGCAAAGACATTTGCAGCACCTCTACCTGCATTGCACACTCCAACTCATTATAACTAAGCCATTATACTAGCAAACACTCAGTGTACCTAGTGGCATCCTAAACGTGGCTATTGGACTTTGCTATAGTCCCACTAGTGCAAAGATATTTGCAGCACCTCTGCCTGCATTGCACAGTCCAACTCATTATAACTAAGCCATTATACTAGCAAACACTCAGTGTACCTAGTGGCATCCTAAACGTGGCTATTTGACTTTTGTCTAGTCACACTAGTGCAAAGACATTTACAGCACCTCTACCTGCATTGCACACTCCAACTCATTATAACTAAGCCATTATACTAGCAAACACTCAGTGTACCTAGTGGCATCCTAAACGTGGCTATTGGACTTTTGTCTACTCACACTAGTGCAAAGACATTTGCAGCACCTCTACCTGCATTGCACACTCCAACTCATTACAACTAAGCCATTATACTAGCAAACACTCAGTGTACCTAGTGGCATCCTAAACGTGGCTATTGGACTTTGCTATAGTCCCACTAGTGCAAAGATATTTGCAGCACCTCTGCCTGCATTGCACACTCCAACTCATTATAACTAAGCCATTATACTAGCAAACACTCAGTGTACCTTGTGGCATCCTAAACGTGGCTATTGGACTTTTGTCTAGTCACACTAGTGCAAAGACATTTGCAGCACCTCTACCTGCATTGCACACTCCACCTCATTATAACTAAGCCATTATATTAGCAAACATTCAGTGTACCTAGTGGCATCCTAAACGTGGCTATTGGACTTTTGTCTAGTCACACTAGTGCAAAGACAATTGCAGCACCTCTACCTGCATTGCACACTCCAACTCATTATAACTAAGCCATTATACTAGCAAACACTCAGTGTACCTAGTGGCATCCTAAACGTGGCTATTTGACTTTTGTCTAGTCACACTAGTGCAAAGACATTTGCAGCACCTCTACCTGCATTGCACACTCCAACTCATTATAACTAAGCCATTATACTAGCAAACACTCAGTGTACCTAGTGGCATCCTAAACGTGGCTATTAAACTTTGCTATAGTCCCACTAGTGCAAAGATATTTGCAGCACCTCTGCCTGCATTGCACACTCCAACTCATTATAACTAAGCCATTATACTAGCAAACACTCAGTGTACCTAGTGGCATCCTAAACGTGGCTATTGGACTTTTGTCTAGTCACACTAGTGCAAAGACATTTGCAGCACCTCTACCTGCATTGCACACTCCAACTCATTATAACTAAGCCATTATACTAGCAAACACTCAGTGTACCTAGTGGCATCCTAAACGTGGCTATTGGACTTTGCTATAGTCCCACTAGTGCAAAGATATTTGCAGCACCTCTGCCTGCATTGCACAGTCCAACTCATTATAACTAAGCCATTATACTAGCAAACACTCAGTGTACCTAGTGGCATCCTAATCGTGGCTATTGGACTTTTGTCTAGTCACACTAGTGCAAAGACATTTGCAGCACCTCTACCTGCATTGCACACTCCAACTCATTATAACTAAGACATTATACTAGCAAACACTCAGTGTACCTAGTGGCATCCTAAACGTGGCTATTGGACTTTGCTATAGTCCCATTAGTGCAAAGATATTTGCAGCACCTCTGCCTGCATTGCACACTCCAACTCATTATAACTAAGCCATTATACTAGCAAACACTCAATGTACCTAATGGCATCCTAAACGTGGCTATTGGACTTTGCTATAGTCCCACTAGTGCAAAGATATTTGCAGCACCTCTGCCTGCATTGCACACTCCAACTCATTATAACTAAGCCATTATACTAGCAAACACTCAGTGTACCTAGTGGCATCCTAAACGTGGCTATTGGACTTTGCTATAGTCCCACTAGTGCAAAGACATTTGCAGCACCTCTACCTGCATTGCACACTCCAACTCATTATAACTAAGCCATTATACTAGCAAACACTCAGTGTACCTAGTGGCATCCTAATCGTTGCTATTGGACTTTTGTCTAGTCACACTAGTGCAAAGACATTTGCAGCACCTCTACCTGCATTGCACACTCCAACTCATTATAACTAAGCCATTATACTAGCAAACACTCAGTGTTGTTAGTGGCATCCTAAACGTGGCTATTGGACTTTTGTCTAGTCACACTAGTGCAAAGACATTTGCAGCACCTCTACCTGCATTGCACACTCCAACTCATTATAACTAAGCCATTATACTAGCAAACACTCAATGTACCTAGTGGCATCCTAAACGTGGCTATTGGACTTTGCTATAGTCCCACTAGTGCAAAGATATTTGCAGCACCTCTGCCTGCATTGCACACTCCAACTCATTATAACTAAGCCATTATACTAGCAAACACTCAGTGTACCTAGTGGCATCCTAAACGTGGCTATTGGACTTTTGTCTAGTCACACTAGTGCAAAGACATTTGCAGCACCTCTACCTGCATTGCACACTCCAACTCATTATAACTAAGCCATTATACTAGCAAACACTCAGTGTACCTAGTGGCATCCTAAACGTGGCTATTGGACTTTTGTCTAGTCACACTAGTGCAAAGACATTTGCAGCACCTCTACCTGCATTGCACACTCCAACTCATTACAACTAAGCCATTATACTAGCAAACACTCAGTGTACCTAGTGGCATCCTAAACGTGGCTATTTGACTTTTGTCTAGTCACACTAGTGCAAAGACATTTGCAGCACCTCTACCTGCATTGCACACTCCAACTCATTATAACTAAGCCATTATACTAGCAAACACTCAGTGTACCTAGTGGCATCCTAAACGTGGCTATTGGACTTTTGTCTAGTCACACTAGTGCAAAGACATTTGCAGCACCTCTACCTGCATTGCACACTCCAGCTCATTATAACTAAGCCATTATACTAGCAAACATTCAGTGTACCTAGTGGCATCCTAAACGTGGCTATTGGACTTTGCTATAGTCCCATTAGTGCATAGATATTTGCAGCACCTCTGCCTGCATTGCACACTCCAACACATTATAACTAAGCCATTATACTAGCAAACACTCAATGTACCTAATGGCATCCTAAACGTGGCTATTGGACTTTGCTATAGTCCCACTAGTGCAAAGATATTTGCAGCACCTCTGCCTGCATTGCACACTCCAACTCATTATAACTAAGCCATTATACTAGCAAACACTCAGTGTACCTAGTGGCATCCTATACGTGGCTATTGGACTTTGCTATAGTCCCACTAGTGCAAAGACATTTGCAGCACCTCTGCCTGCATTGCACACTCCAACTCATTATAACTAAGCCATTATACTAGCAAACACTCAGTGTACCTAGTGGCATCCTAAACGTGGTATTGGACTTTGCTATAGTCCTACTAGTGCAAAGATATTTGCAGCACCTCTGCCTGCATTGCACACTCCAACTCATTATAACTAAGACATTATACTAGCAAACACTCAGTGTACCTAGTGGCATCCTAAACGTGGCTATTGGACTTTTGTCTAGTCACACTAGTGCAAAGACATTTGCAGCACCTATACCTGCATTGCACACTCCAACTCATTATAACTAAGCCATTATACTAGCAAACACTCAGTGTACCTAGTGGCATCCTAAACGTGGCTATTGGACTTTTGTCTAGTCACACTAGAGCAAAGACATTTGCAGCACCTCTACCTGCATTGCACACTCCAACTCATTATAACTAAGCCATTATACTAGCAAACACTCAGTGTACCTAGTGGCATCCTAAACGTGGCTATTGGACTTTGCTATAGTCCCACTAGTGAAAAGATATTTGCAGCACCTCTGCCTGCATTGCACAGTCCAACTCATTATAACTAAGCCATTATACTAGCAAACACTCAGTGTACCTAGTGGCATCCTAAACGTGGCTATTGGACTTTTGTCTAGTCACACTAGTGCAAAGACATTTGCAGCACCTCTACCTGCATTGCACACTCCAACTTATTATAACTAAGCCATTATACTAGCAAACACTCAGTGTACCTAGTGGCATCCTAAACGTGGCTATTGGACTTTTGTCTAGTCACACTAGTGCAAAGACAATTGCAGCACCTCTACCTGCATTGCACACTCCAACTCATTATAACTAAGCCATTATACTAGCAAACACTCAGTGTACCTAGTGGCATCCTAAACGTGGCTATTGGACTTTTGTCTAGTCACACTAGTGCAAAGACATTTGCAGCACCTCTACCTGCATTGCACACTCCAACTTATTATTACTAAGCCATTATACTAGCAAACACTCAGTGTACTTAGTGGCATCCTAAACGTGGCTATTTGACTTTTGTCTAGTCACACTAGTGCAAAGACATTTGCAGCACCTCTACCTGCATTGCACACTCCAACTCATTATAACTAAGCCATTATACTAGCAAACACTCAGTGTTGCTAGTGGCATCCTAATTGTGGCTATTGGACTTTTGTCTAGTCACACTAGTGCAAAGACATTTGCAGCACCTCTACCTGCATTGCAAACTCCAACTCATTATAACTAAGCCATTATACTAGCAAACACTCAGTGTACCTAGTGGCATCCTAAACGTGGCTATTGGACTTTGCTATAGTCCCACTAGTGCAAAGATATTTGCAGCACCTCTGCCTGCATTGCACACTCCAACTCATTATAACTAAGCCATTATACTAGCAAACACTCAGTGTACCTAGTGGCATCCTAAACGTGGCTATTGGACTTTGCTATAGTCCCACTAGTGCAAAGATATTTGCAGCACCTCTGCCTGCATTGCACACTCCAACTCATTATAACTAAGCCATTATACTAGCAAACACTCAGTGTACCTAGTGGCATCCTAAACGTGGCTATTGGACTTTTGTCTACTCACACTAGTGCAAAGACATTTGCAGCACCTCTGCCTGCATTGCACACTCCAACTCATTATAACTAAGACATTATACTAGCAAACACTCAGTGTACCTAGTGGCATCCTAAACGTGGCTATTGGACTTTTGTCTAGTCACACTAGTGCAAAGACATTTGCAGCACCTATACCTGCATTGCACACTCCAACTCATTATAACTAAGCCATTATACTAGCAAACACTCAGTGTACCTAGTGGCATCCTAAACGTGGCTATTTGACTTTTGTCTAGTCACACTAGTGCAAAGACATTTACAGCACCTCTACCTGCATTGCACACTCCAACTCATAATAACTAAGCCATTATACAAGTAAACACTCAGTGTACCTAGTGGCATCCTAAACGTGGCTATTGGACTTTTGTCTAGTCACACTAGTGCAAAGACATTTGCAGCACCTCTGCCTGCATTGCAGACTCCAACTCATTATAACTAAGCCATTATACTAGCAAACACTCAGTGTACCTAGTGGCATCCTAAACGTGGCTATTTGACTTTTGTCTAGTCACACTAGTGCAAAGATATTTGCAGCACCTCTGCCTGCATTGCACACTCCAACTCATTATAACTAAGCCATTATAGTAGCAAACACTCAGTGTACCTAGTGGCATCCTAAACGTGGCTATTGGACTTTTGTCTAGTCACACTAGTGCAAAGACATTTGCAGCACCTCTGCCTGCATTGCACACTCCAACTCATTATAACTAAGACATTATACTAGCAAACACTCAATGTACCTAATGGCATCCTAAACGTGGCTATTGGACTTTGCTATAGTCCCACTAGTGCAAAGATATTTGCAGCACCTCTGCCTGCATTGCACAGTCCAACTCATTATAACTAAGCCATTATACTAGCAAACACTCAGTGTACCTAGTGGCATCCTAAACGTGGCTATTGGACTTTGCTATAGTCCCACTAGTGCAAAGACATTTGCAGCACCTCTACCTGCATTGCACACTCCAACTCATTATAACTAAGCCATTATACTAGCAAACACTCAGTGTACCTAGTGTCATCCTAATCGTGGCTATTGGACTTTTGTCTAGTCACACTAGTGCAAAGACATTTGCAGCACCTCTACCTGCATTGCACACTCCAACTCATTATAACTAAGCCATTATACTAGCAAACACTCAGTGTACCTAGTGGCATCCTAAACGTGGCTATTGGACTTTGCTTTAGTCCCACTAGTGCAAAGATATTTGCAGCACCTCTGCCTGCATTGCACACTCCAACTCATTATAACTAAGCCATTATACTAGCAAACACTCAGTGTACCTAGTGGCATCCTAAACGTGGCTATTGGACTTTTGTCTAGTCACACTAGTGCAAAGACATTTGCAGCACCTCTACCTGCATTGCACACTCCAACTCATTATAACTAAGCCATTATACTAGCAAACATTCAGTGTACCTAGTGGCATCCTAAACGTGGCTATTGGACTTTGCTATAGTCCCACTAGTGCAAAGATATCTGCAGCACCTCTACCTGCATTGCACACTCCAACTCATTATAACTAAGCCATTATACTAGCAAACACTCAGTGTACCTAGTGGCATCTTAAACGTGGCTATTGGACTTTTGTCTAGTCACACTAGTGCAAAGACATTTGCAGCACTTCTACCTGCATTGCACACTCCAACTTATTATAACAAAGCCATTATACTAGCAAACACTCAGTGTTGCTAGTGGCATCCTAAACGTGGCTATTGGACTTTTGTCTAGTCACACTAGTGCAAAGACATTTGCAGCACCTCTACCTGCATTGCACACTCCAACTCATTATAACTAAGCCATTATACTAGCAAACACTCAGTGTACCTAGTGGCATCCTAAACGTGGCTATTGGACTTTGCTTTAGTCCCACTAGTGCAAAGATATTTGCAGCACCTCTGCCTGCATTGCACACTACAACTCATTATAACTAAGCCATTATACTAGCAAACACTCATTGTACCTAGTGGCATCCTAAACGTGGCTATTGGACTTTTGTCTAGTCACACTAGTGCAAAGACATTTGCAGCACCTCTACCTGCATTGCACACTCCAACTCATTATAACTAAGCCATTATACTAGCAAACACTCAGTGTACCTAGTGGCATCCTAAACGTGGCTATTTGACTTTTGTCTAGTCACACTAGTGCAAAGACATTTGCAGCACCTCTACCTGCATTGCACACTCCAACTCATTATAACTAAGCCATTATAGTAGCAAACACTCAGTGTACCTAGTGGCATCCTAAACGTGGCTATTGGACTTTGCTATAGTCCCACTAGTGCAAAGATATCTGCAGCACCTCTGCCTGCATTGCACACTCCAACTCATTATAACTAAGCCATTATACTAGCAAACACTCAGTGTACCTAGTGGCATCCTAAACGTGGCTATTGGACTTTTGTCTAGTCACACTAGTGCAAAAACATTTGCAGCACTTCTACCTGCACTGCACACTCCAACTTATTATAACTAAGCCATTATACTAGCAAACACTCATTGTACCTAGTGGCATCCTAAACGTTGCTATTGGACTTTTGTCTAGTCACACTAGTGCAAAGACATTTGCAGCACCTCTACCTGCATTGCACACTCCAACTCATTATAACTAAGCCATTATACTAGCAAACACTCAGTGTACCTAGTGGCATCCTAAACGTGGCTATTGGACTTTGCTATAGTCCCACTAGTGCAAAGATATTTGCAGCACCTCTGCCTGCATTGCATACTCCAACTCATTATAACTAAGCCATTATACTAGCAAACACTCAGTGTACCTAGTGGCATCCTAAACGTGGCTATTGGACTTTTGTCTAGTCACACTGGTGCAAAGACATTTGCAGCACCTCTACCTGCATTGCACACTCCAACTCATTACAAGTAAGCCATTATACTAGCAAACACTCAGTGTACCTAGTGGCATCCTAAACGTGGCTATTGGACTTTGCTATAGTCCCACTAGTGCAAAGATATTTGCAGCACCTCTGCCTGCATTGCACACTCCAACTCATTATAACTAAGCCATTATACTAGCAAACACTCAGTGTACCTAGTGGCATCCTAAACGTGGCTATTGGACTTTTGTCTAGTCACACTAGTGCAAAGACATTTGCAGCACCTCTACCTGCATTGCACACTCCAACTCATTTTAACTAAGACATTATACTAGCAAACACTCAGTGTACCTAGTGGCATCCTAAACGTGGCTATTGGACTTTTGTCTAGTCACACTAGTGCAAAGACATTTGCAGCACCTCTGCCTGCATTGCACACTCCAACTCATTATAACTAAGACATTATACTAGCAAACACTCAATGTACCTAATGGCATCCTAAACGTGGCTATTGGACTTTGCTATAGTCCCACTAATGCAAAGATATTTGCAGCACCTCTGCCTGCATTGCACAGTCCAACTCATTATAACTAAGCCATTATACTAGCAAACACTCAGTGTACCTAGTGGCATCCTAAACGTGGCTATTGGACTTTGCTATAGTCCCACTAGTGCAAAGACATTTGCAGCACCTCTACCTGCATTGCACACTCCAACTCATTATAACTAAGCCATTATACTAGCAAACACTCAGTGTACCTAGTGTCATCCTAATCGTGGCTATTGGACTTTTGTCTAGTCACACTAGTGCAAAGACATTTGCAGCACCTCTACCTGCATTGCACACTCCAACTCATTATAACTAAGCCATTATACTAGCAAACACTCAGTGTACCTAGTGGCATCCTAAACGTGGCTATTGGACTTTGCTTTAGTCCCACTAGTGCAAAGATATTTGCAGCACCTCTGCCTGCATTGCACACTCCAACTCATTATAACTAAGCCATTATACTAGCAAACACTCAGTGTACCTAGTGGCATCCTAAACGTGGCTATTGGACTTTTGTCTAGTCACACTAGTGCAAAGACATTTGCAGCACCTCTACCTGCATTGCACACTCCAACTCATTATAACTAAGCCATTATACTAGCAAACACTCAGTGTTGCTAGTGGCATCCTAAACGTGGCTATTGGACTTTTGTCTAGTCACACTAGTGCAAAGACATTTGCAGCACCTCTACCTGCATTGCACACTCCAACTCATTATAACTAAGCCATTATACTAGCAAACACTCAGTGTACCTAGTGGCATCCTAAACGTGGCTATTGGACTTTGCTTTAGTCCCACTAGTGCAAAGATATTTGCAGCACCTCTGCCTGCATTGCACACTCCAACTCATTATAACTAAGCCATTATACTAGCAAACACTCATTGTACCTAGTGGCATCCTAAACGTGGCTATTGGACTTTTGTCTAGTCACACTAGTGCAAAGACATTTGCAGCACCTCTACCTGCATTGCACACTCCAACTCATTATAACTAAGCCATTATACTAGCAAACACTCAGTGTACCTAGTGGCATCCTAAACGTGGCTATTTGACTTTTGTCTAGTCACACTAGTGCAAAGACATTTGCAGCACCTCTACCTGCATTGCACACTCCAACTCATTATAACTAAGCCATTATAGTAGCAAACACTCAGTGTACCTAGTGGCATCCTAAACGTGGCTATTGGACTTTGCTATAGTCCCACTAGTGCAAAGATATCTGCAGCACCTCTGCCTGCATTGCACACTCCAACTCATTATAACTAAGCCATTATACTAGCAAACACTCAGTGTACCTAGTGGCATCCTAAACGTGGCTATTGGACTTTTGTCTAGTCACACTAGTGCAAAAACATTTGCAGCACTTCTACCTGCACTGCACACTCCAACTTATTATATCTAAGCCATTATACTAGCAAACACTCATTGTACCTAGTGGCATCCTAAACGTTGCTATTGGACTTTTGTCTAGTCACACTAGTGCAAAGACATTTGCAGCACCTCTACCTGCATTGCACACTCCAACTCATTATAACTAAGCCATTATACTAGCAAACACTCAGTGTACCTAGTGGCATCCTAAACGTGGCTATTGGACTTTGCTATAGTCCCACTAGTGCAAAGATATTTGCAGCACCTCTGCCTGCATTGCATACTCCAACTCATTATAACTAAGCCATTATACTAGCAAACACTCAGTGTACCTAGTGGCATCCTAAACGTGGCTATTGGACTTTTGTCTAGTCACACTAGTGCAAAGACATTTGCAGCACCTCTACCTGCATTGCACACTCCAACTCATTACAAGTAAGCCATTATACTAGCAAACACTCAGTGTACCTAGTGGCATCCTAAACGTGGCTATTGGACTTTGCTATAGTCCCACTAGTGCAAAGATATTTGCAGCACCTCTGCCTGCATTGCACACTCCAACTCATTATAACTAAGCCATTATACTAGCAAACACTCAGTGTACCTAGTGGCATCCTAAACGTGGCTATTGGACTTTTGTCTAGTCACACTAGTGCAAAGACATTTGCAGCACCTCTACCTGCATTGCACACTCCAACTCATTATAACTAAGACATTATACTAGCAAACACTCAGTGTACCTAGTGGCATCCTAAACGTGGCTATTGGACTTTTGTCTAGTCACACTAGTGCAAAGACATTTGCAGCACCTCTACCTGCATTGCACACTCCAAATCATTTTAACTAAGCCGTTATACTAGCAAACGCTCAGTGTACCTAGTGGCATCCTAAACGTGGCTATTGGACTTTGCTATAGTCCCACTAGTGCAAAAATATTTGCAGCACCTCTGCCTGCATTGCACACTCCAACTCATTATAACTAAGCCATTATACTAGAAAACACTCAGTGTACCTAGAGGCATCCCAAACGTGGCTATTGGACTTTTGTCTAGTCACACCAGTGCAAAGACATTTGCAGCACCTCTACCTGCATTGCACACTCCAACTCATTATAACTAAGCCATTATACTAGCAAACACTCAGTGTACCTAGTGGCATCCTAAATGTGGCTATTGGACTTTGCTACAGTCCCACTAGTGCAAAGACATTTGCAGCACCTCTACCTGCATTGCACACTCCAACTCATTACAACTAAGCCATTATACTAGCAAACACTCAGTGTACCTAGTGGCATCATAAACGTGGCTATTGGACTTTGCTATAGTCCCACTAGTGCAAAGATATTTGCAGCACCTCTGCCTGCATTGCACACTCCAACTCATTATAACTAAGCCATTATACTAGCAAACACTCAGTGTACCTAGTGGCATCCTAAACGTGGCTATTGGACTTTGCTATAGTCCCACTAGTGCAAAGATATTTGCAGCACCTCTGCCTGCATTGCACACTCCAACTCATTATAACTAAGCCATTATACTAGCAAACACTCAGTGTACCTAGTGGCATCCTAAACGTGGCTATTGGACTTTGCTATAGTCCCACTAGTGCAAAGATATTTGCAGCACCTCTGCCTGCATTGCACACTCCAACTCATTATAACTAAGCCATTATACTAGCAAACACTCAGTGTACCTAGTGGCATCCTAAACGTGGCTATTGGACTTTTGTCTAGTCACACTAGTACAAAGACATTTGCAGCACCTCTACCTGCATTGCACACTCCAACTCATTATAACTAAGACATTATACTAGCAAACACTCAGTGTACCTAGTGGCATCCTAAACGTGGCTATTGGACTTTTGTCTAGTCACACTAGTGCAAAGACATTTGCAGCACCTCTACCTGCATTGCACACTCCAACTCATTATAACTAAGCCATTATACTAGCAAACACTCAGTGTACCTAGTGGCATCCTAAACGTGGCTATTGGACTTTGCTACAGTCCCACTAGTGCAAAGATATTTGCAGCACCTCTGCCTGCATTGCACACTCCAACTCATTATAACTAAGCCATTATACTAGCAAACACTCAGTGTACCTAGTGGCATCCTAAACGTGGCTATTGGACTTTGCTATAGTCCCACTAGTGCAAAGATATTTGCAGCACCTCTGCCTGCATTGCACACTCCAACTCATTATAACTAAGCCATTATACTAGCAAACACTCAGTGTACCTAGTGGCATCCTAAACGTGGCTATTGGACTTTTGTCTAGTCCCACTAGTGCAAAGACATTTGCAGCACCTCTACCTGCATTGCACACTCCAACTCATTATAACTAAGCCATTATACTAGCAAACACTCAGTGTACCTAGTGGCATCCTAAACGTGGCTATTGGACTTTTGTCTAGTCACACTAGTACAAAGACATTTGCAGCACCTCTACCTGCATTGCACACTCCAACTCATTATAACTAAGACATTATACTAGCAAACACTCAGTGTACCTAGTGGCATCCTAAACGTGGCTATTGGACTTTTGTCTAGTCACACTAGTGCAAAGACATTTGCAGCACCTCTACCTGCATTGCACACTCCAACTCATTATAACTAAGCCATTATACTAGCAAACACTCAGTGTACCTAGTGGCATCCTAAACGTGGCTATTGGACTATTGTCTAGTCACACTAGTGCAAAGACATTTGCAGCACCTCTGCCTGCATTGCACACTCCAACTCATTATAACTAAGCCATTATACTAGCAAACACTCAGTGTACCTAGTGGCATCCTAAACGTGGCTATTGGACTTTGCTATAGTCCCACTAGTGCAAAGATATTTGCAGCACCTCTGCCTGCATTGCACACTCCAACTCATTATAACTAAGCCATTATACTAGCAAACACTCAGTGTACCTAGTGGCATCCTAAACGTGGCTATTGGACTTTTGTCTAGTCACACTAGTGCAAAGACATTTGCAGCACCTCTACCTGCATTGCACACTCCAACTCATTATAACTAAGCCATTATACTAGCAAACACTCAGTGTACCTAGTGGCATCCTAAACGTGGCTATTGGACTTTGCTATAGTCCCACTAGTGCAAAGATATTTGCAGCACCTCTGCCTGCATTGCACACTCCAACTCATTATAACTAAGCCATTATACTAGCAAACACTCAGTGTACCTAGTGGCATCCTAAACGTGGCTATTGGACTATTGTCTAGTCACACTAGTGCAAAGACATTTGCAGCACCTCTGCCTGCATTGCACACTCCAACTCATTATAACTAAGCCATTATACTAGCAAACACTCAGTGTACCTAGTGGCATCCTAAACGTGGCTATTGGACTTTGCTATAGTCCCACTAGTGCAAAGATATTTGCAGCACCTCTGCCTGCATTGCACACTCCAACTCATTATAACTAAGCCATTATACTAGCAAACACTCAGTGTACCTAGTGGCATCCTAAACGTGGCTATTGGACTTTTGTCTAGTCACACTAGTGCAAAGACATTTGCAGCACCTCTACCTGCATTGCACACTCCAACTCATTATAACTAAGCCATTATACTAGCAAACACTCAGTGTACCTAGTGGCATCCTAAACGTGGCTATTGGACTTTTGTCTAGTCCCACTAGTGCAAAGACATTTGCAGCACCTCTACCTGCATTGCACACTCCAACTCATTATAACTAAGCCATTATACTAGCAAACACTGAGTGTACCTAGTGGCATCCTAAACGTGGCTATTGGACTTTTGTCTAGTCACACTAGTGCAAAGACATTTGCAGCACCTCTACCTGCATTGCACACTCCAACTCATTATAACTAAGCCATTATACTAGCAAACACTCAGTGTACCTAGTGGCATCCTAAACGTGGCTATTGGACTTTTGTCTAGTCACACTAGTGCAAAGACATTTGCAGCACCTCTACCTGCATTGCACACTCCAACTCATTATAACTAAGCCATTATACTAGCAAACACTCAGTGTACCTAGTGGCATCCTAAACGTGGCTATTGGACTATGCTATAGTCCCACTAGTGCAAAGATATTTGCAGCACCTCTGCCTGCATTGCACACTCCAAGTCATTATAACTAAGCCATTATACTAGCAAACATTCAGTGTACCTAGTGGCATCCTAAACGTGGCTATTGGACTTTTGTCTAGTCACACTAGTGCAAAGACATTTGCAGCACCTCTACCTGCATTGCACACTCCAACTCATTATAACTAAGCCATTATACTAGCAAACACTCAGTGTACCTAGTGGCATCCTAAACGTGGCTATTGGACTTTTGTCTAGTCACACTAGTGCAAAGACATTTGCAGCACCTCTACCTGCATTGCACACTCCAACTCATTATAACTAAGCCATTATACTAGCAAACACTCAGTGTACCTAGTGGCATCCTAAACGTGGCTATTGGACTTTGCTATAGTCCCACTAGTGCAAAGATATTTGCAGCACCTCTGCCTGCATTGCACACTCCAACTCATTATAACTAAGCCATTATACTAGCAAACACTCAGTGTACCTAGTGGCATCTTAAACGTGGCTATTGGACTTTTGTCTAGTCACACTAGTGCAAAGACATTTGCAGCACCTCTACCTGCATTGCACACTCCAACTCATTATAACTAAGCCATTATACTAGCAAACACTCAGTGTACCTAGTGGCATCCTAAACGTGGCTATTGGACTTTGCTATAGTCCCACTAGTGCAAAGATATTTGCAGCACCTCTGCCTGCATTGCACACTCCAACTCATTATAACTAAGCCATTATACTAGCACTCATTGTACCTAGTGGCATCCTAAACGTGGCTATTGGACTTTTGTCTAGTCACACTAGTGCAAAGACATTTGCAGCACCTCTACCTGCATTGCACACTCCAACTCATTATAACTAAGCCATTATACTAGCAAACACTCAGTGTACCTAGTGGCATCCTAAACGTGGCTATTGGACTTTGCTATAGTCCCACTAGTGCAAAGATATTTGCAGCACCTCTGCCTGCATTGCACACTCCAACTCATTATAACTAAGCCATTATACTAGCACTCATTGTACCTAGTGGCATCCTAAACGTGGCTATTGGACTTTTGTCTAATCACACTAGTGCAAAGACATTTGCAGCACCTCTACCTGCATTGCACACTCCAACTCATTATAACTAAGCCATTTTACTAGCAAACACTCAGTGTACCTAGTGGCATCCTAAACGTGGCTATTTGACTTTTGTCTAGTCACACTAGTGCAAAGGCATTTGCAGCACCTCTACCTGCATTGCACACTCCAACTCATTATAACTAAGCCATTATACTAGCAAACACTCAGTGTACCTAGTGGCATCCTAAACGTGGCTATTGGACTTTTGTCTAGTCACACTAGTGCAAAGACAATTGCAGCACCTCTACCTGCATTGCACACTCCAACTCATTATAACTAAGCCATTTTACTAGCAAACACTCAGTGTACCTAGTGGCATCCTAAACGTGGCTATTTGACTTTTGTCTAGTCACACTAGTGCAAAGGCATTTGCAGCACCTCTACCTGCATTGCACACTCCAACTCATTATAACTAAGCCATTATACTAGCAAACACTCAGTGTACCTAGTGGCATCCTAAACGTGGCTATTGGACTTTTGTCTAGTCACACTATTGCAAAGACATTTGCAGCACCTCTGCCTGCATTGCACACTCCAACTCATTATAACTAAGCCATTATACTAGCAAGCACTCAGTGTACCTAGTGGCATCCTAAACGTGGCTATTGGACTTTGCTATAGTCCCACTAGTGCAAAGATATTTGCAGCACCTCTGCCTGTATTGCACACTCCAACTCATTATAACTAAGCCATTATACTAGCAAACACTCAGTGTACCTAGTGGCATCCTAAACGTGGCTATTGGACTTTTGTCTAGTCACACTAGTGCAAAGACATTTGCAGCACCTCTACCTGCATTGCACACTCCAACTCATTACAACTAAGCCATTATACTAGCAAACGCTCAGTGTACCTAGTGGCATCCTAAACGTGGCTATTGGACTTTGCTATAGTCCCACTAGTGCAAAGATATTTGCAGCACCTCTGCCTGCATTGCACACTCCAACTCATTATAACTAAGCCATTATACTAGCAAACACTCAGTGTACCTAGTGGCATCCTAAACGTGGCTATTGGACTTTTGTCTAGTCACACTAGTGCAAAGACATTTGCAGCACCTCTACCTGCATTGCACACTCCAACTCATTATAAGTAAGACATTATACTAGCAAACACACAGTGTACCTAGTGGCATCCTAAACGTGGCTATTGGACTTTGCTATAGTCCCACTAGTGCAAAGATATTTGCAGCACCTCTGCCTGCATTGCACACTCCAACTCATTATAACTAAGCCATTATACTAGCAAACACTCAGTGCACCTAGTGGCATCCTAAACGTGGCTATTGGACTTTGCTATAGTCCCACTAGTGCAAAGATATTTGCAGCTCCTCTGCCTGCATTGCACACTCCAACTCATTATAACTAAGCCATTATACTAGCAAACACTCAGTGTACCTAGTGGCATCCTAAATGTGGCTATTGGACTTTTGTCTAGTCCCACTAGTGCAAAGACATTTGCAGCACCTCTACCTGCATTGCACAATCCAACTCATTATAACTAAGCCATTATACTAGCAAACACTCAGTGTACCTAGTGGCATCCTAAACGTGGCTATTGGACTTTGCTATAGTCCCACTGGTGCAAAGACATTTGCAGCACCTCTACCTGCATTGCACACTCCAACTAATTATAACTAAGCCATTATACTAGCAAACACTCAGTGTACCTAGTGGCATCCTAAACGTGGCTATTGGACTTTTGTCTAGTCACACTAGTGCAAAAACAATTGCAGCACCTCTACCTGCATTGCACACTCCAACTCATTATAACTAAGCCATTATACTAGCAAACACTCAGTGTACCTAGTGGCATCCTAAACGTGGCTATTGGACTTTTGTCTGGTCACACTAGTGCAAAGACATTTGCAGCACCTCTACCTGCATTGCACACTCCAACTCATTATAACTAAGCCATTATACTAGCAAACACTCAGTGTTCCTAGTGGCATCCTAAACGTGGCTATTGGACTTTTGTCTAGTCACACTAGTGCAAAGACATTTGCAGCACCTCTACCTGCATTGCACACTCCAACTCATTATAACTAAGCCATTATACTAGCAAACACTCAGTGTACCTAGTGGCATCCTAAACGTGGCTATTGGACTTTTGTCTAGTCACACTATTGCAAAGACATTTGCAGCACCTCTGCCTGCATTGCACACTCCAACTCATTATAACTAAGCCATTATACTAGCAAACACTCAGTGTACCTAGTGGCATCCTAAACGTGGCTATTGGACTTTGCTATAGTCCCACTAGTGCAAAGATATTTGCAGCACCTCTGCCTGCTTTGCACACTCCAACTCATTATAACTAAGCCATTATACTAGCAAACACTCAGTGTACCTAGTGGCATCCTAAACGTGGCTATTGGACTTTTGCCTAGTCACACTAGTGCAAAGACATTTGCAGCACCTCTACCTGCATTGCACACTCCAACTCATTATAACTAAGCCATTATACTAGCAAACACTCAGTGTACCTAGTGGCATCCTAAACGTGGCTATTGGACTTTGCTATAGTCCCACTAGTGCAAAAATATTTGCAGCACCTCTGCTTGCATTGCACACTCCAACTCATTATAACTAAGCCATTATACTAGCAAACACTCAGTGTACCTAGTGGCATCCTAAACGTGGCTATTGGACTTTTGTCTAGTCACACTAGTGCAAAGACATTTGCAGCACCTCTACCTGCATTGCACACTCCAACTCATTATAACTAAGCCATTATACTAGCAAACACTCAGTGTACCTAGTGGCATCCTAAACGTGGCTATTGGACTTTTGTCTAGTCACACTAGTGCAAAGACATTTGCAGCACCTCTACCTGCATTGCACACTCCAACTCATTATAACTAAGCCATTATACTAGCAAACACTCAGTGTACCTAGTGGCATCCTAAACGTGGCTATTGGACTTTGCTATAGTCCCACTAGTGCAAAGATATTTGCAGCACCTCTGCCTGCATTGCACACTCCAACTCATTATAACTAAGCCATTATACTAGCAAACACTCAGTGTACCTAGTGGCATCCTAAACGTGGCTATTGGACTTTGCTATAGTCCCACTAGTGCAAAGATATTTGCAGCACCTCTGCCTGCATTGCACACTCCAACTCATTATAACTAAGCCATTATACTATCAAACACTCAGTGTACCTAGTGGCATCCTAAACGTGGCTATTGGACTTTTGTCTAGTCACACTAGTGCAAAGACATTTGCAGCACCTCTACCTGCATTGCACACTCCAACTCATTATAACTAAGCCATTACACTAGCAAACACTCAGTGTACCTAGTGGCGTCCTAAACGTGGCTATTGGACTTTGCTATAGTCCCACTAGTGCAAAGATATTTGCAGCACCTCTGCCTGCATTGCACACTCCAACTCATTATAACTAAGCCATTATACTAGCAAACACTCAGTGTACCTAGTGGCATCCTAAACGTGGCTATTGGACTTTTGTCTAGTCACACTAGTGCGAAGACATTTGCAGCACCTCTACCTGCATTGCACACTCCAACTCATTATAACTAAGCCATTATACTAGCAAACACTCAGTGTACCTAGTGGCATCCTAAACGTGGCTATTGGAGTTTGCTATAGTCCCACTAGTGCAAAGATATTTGCAGCACCTCTGCCTGCATTGCACACTCCAACTCATTATAACTAAGCCATTATACTAGCAAACACTCAGTGTACCTAGTGGCATCCTAAACGTGGCTATTGGACTTTGCTATAGTCCCACTAGTGCAAAGATATTTGCAGCACCTCTGCCTGCATTGCACACTCCAACTCATTATAACTAAGCCATTATACTAGCAAACACTCAGTGTACCTAGTGGCATCCTAAACGTGGCTATTGGACTTTGCTATAGTCCCACTAGTGCAAAGATATTTGCAGCACCTCTGCCTGCATTGCACACTCCAACTCATTATAACTAAGCCATTATACTAGCAAACACTCAGTGTACCTAGTGGCATCCTAAACGTGGCTATTGGACTTTTGTCTAGTCACACTAGTGCAAAGACATTTGCAGCACCTCTACCTGCATTGCACACTCCAACTCATTATAACTAAGCCATTATACTAGCAAACACTCAGTGTACCTAGTGGCATCCTAAACGTGGCTATTGGACTTTGCTATAGTCCCACTAGTGCAAAGATATTTGCAGCACCTCTACCTGCATTGCACACTCCAACTCATTATAACTAAGCCATTATACTAGCAAACACTCAGTGTACCTAGTGGCATCCTAAACGTGGCTATTGGACTTTTGTCTAGTCACACTAGCTCAAAGACAATTGCAGCACCTCTACCTGCATTGCACACTCCAACTCATTATAACTAAGCCATTATACTAGCAAACACTCAGTGTACCTAGTGGCATCCTAAACGTGGCTATTGGACTTTTGTCTAGTCACACTAGTGCAAAGACATTTGCAGCACCTCTACCTTCATTGCACACTCCAACTCATTATAACTAAGCCATTATGCTAGCAAACACTCAGTGTACCTAGTGGCATCCTAAACGTGGCTATTGGACTTTTGTCTAGTCACACTAGTGCAAAGACATTTGCAGCACCTCTACCTGCATTGCACACTCCAACTCATTATAACTAAGCCATTATACTAGCAAACACTCAGTGTACCTAGTGGCATCCTAAACGTGGCTATTTGACTTTTGTCTAGTCACACTAGTGCAAAGACATTTGTAGCACCTCTACCTGCATTGCACACTCCAACTCATTATAACTAAGCCATTATACTAGCAAACACTCAGTGTACCTAGTGGCATCCTAAACGTGGCTATTGGACTTTTGTCTAGTCACACTAGTGCAAAGACATTTGCAGCACCTCTACCTGCATTGCACACTCCAACTCATTATATCTAAGCCATTATACTAGCAAACACGCAGTGTACCTAGTGGCATCCTAAACGTGGCTATTGGACTTTGCTATAGTCCCACTAGTGCAAAGATATTTGCAGCACCTCTGCCTGCATTGCACACTCCAACTCATTATAACTAAGCCATTATACTAGCAAACACTCAGTGTACCTAGTGGCATCCTAAACGTGGCTATTGGACTTTTGTCTAGTCACACTAGTGCAAAGAAATTTGCAACACCTCTACCTGCATTGCACACTCCAACTCATTATAACTAAGCCATTATACTAGCAAACACTCAGTGTACCTAGTGGAATCCTAAACGTGGCTATTGGACTGTTGTCTAGTCACACTAGTGCAAAGACATTTGCAGCACCTCTACCTGCATTGCACACTCCAACTCATTATAACTAAGCCATTATACTAGCAAACACTCAGTGTACCTAGTTGCATCCTAAACGTGGCTATTGGACTTTTGTCTAGTCACACTAGTACAAAGACATTTGCAGCACCTCTACCTGCATTGCACACTCCAACTCATTATAACTAAGCCATTATACTAGCAAACACTCAGTGTACCTAGTGGCATCCTAAACGTGGCTATTGGACTTTGCTATAGTCCCACTAGTGCAAAGATATTTGCAGCACCTCTGCCTGCATTGCACACTCCAACTCATTATAACTAAGCCATTATACTAGCAAACACTCAATGTACCTATTGGCATCCTAAACGTGGCTATTGGACTTTTGTCTAGTCACACTAGTGCAAAGACATTTGCAGCACCTCTACCTGCATTGCACACTCCAACTCATTATAACTAAGCCATTATAATAGCAAACACTCAGTGTACCTAGTGGCATCCTAAACGTGGCTATTGGACTTTGCTATAGTCCCACTAGTGCAAAGATATTTGCAGCACCTCTGCCTGCATTGCACACTCAAACTCATTATAACTAAGCCATTATACTAGCAAACACTCAGTGTATCTAGTGGCATCCTAAACGTGGCTATTGGACTTTTGTCTAGTCACACTAGTGCAAAGACATTTGCAGCACCTCTACCTGCATTGCACACTCCAACTCATTATAACTAAGCCATTATACTAGCAAACACTCAGTGTACCTAGTGGCATCCTAAACGTGGCTATTGGACTTTGCTATAGTCCCACTAGTGCAAAGATATTTGCAGCACCTCTGCCTGCATTGCACACTCCAACTCATTATAACTAAGCCATTATACTAGCAAACACTCAGTGTACCTAGTGGCATCCTAAACGTGGCTATTGGACTTTTGTCTAGTCACACTAGTGCAAAGACATTTGCAGCACCTCTACCTGCATTGCACACTCCAACTCATTATAACTAAGCCATTATACTAGCAAACACTCAGTGTACCTAGTGGCATCCTAAACGTGGTTATTGGACTTTTGTCTAGTCACACTAGTGCAAAGACATTTGCAGCACCTCTACCTGCATTGCACACTCCAACTCATTATAACTAAGCCATTATAATAGCAAACACTCAGTGTACCTAGTGGCATCCTAAACGTGGCTATTGGACTTTGCTATAGTCCCACTAGTGCAAAGATATTTGCAGCACCTCTGCCTGCATTGCACACTCAAACTCATTATAACTAAGCCATTATACTAGCAAACACTCAGTGTACCTAGTGGCATCCTAAACGTGGCTATTGGACTTTTGTCTAGTCACACTAGTGCAAAGACATTTGCAGCACCTCTACCTGCATTGCACACTCCAACTCATTATAACTAAGCCATTATACTAGCAAACACTCAGTGTACCTAGTGGCATCCTAAACGTGGCTATTGGACTTTGCTATAGTCCCACTAGTGCAAAGATATTTGCAGCACCTCTGCCTGCATTGCACACTCCAACTCATTATAACTAAGCCATTATACTAGCAAACACTCAGTGTACCTAGTGGCATCCTAAACGTGGCTATTGGACTTTTGTCTAGTCACACTAGTGCAAAGACATTTGCAGCACCTCTACCTGCATTGCACACTCCAACTCATTATAACTAAGCCATTATACTAGCAAACACTCAGTGTACCTAGTGGCATCCTAAACGTGGCTATTGGACTTTTGTCTAGTCACACTAGTGCAAAGACATTTGCAGCACCTCTACCTGCATTGCACACTCCAACTCATTATAACTAAGCCATTATACTAGCAAACACTCAGTGTACCTAGTGGCATCCTAAACGTGGTTATTGGACTTTTGTCTAGTCACACTAGTGCAAAGACATTTGCAGCACCTCTACCTGCATTGCACACTCCAACTCATTATAACTAAGCCATTATACTAGCAAACACTCAGTGTACCTAGTGGCATCCTAAACGTGGCTATTGGACTTTGCTATAGTCCCACTAGTGCAAAGATATTTGCAGCACCTCTGCCTGCATTGCACACTCCAACTCATTATAACTAAGCCATTATACTAGCAAACACTCAGTGTACCTAGTGGCATCCTAAACGTGGCTATTTGACTTTTGTCTAGTCACACTAGTGTAAAGACATTTGCAGCACCTCTACCTGCATTGCACACTCCAACTCATTATAACTAAGCCATTATACTAGCAAACACTCAGTGTACCTAGTGGCATCCTAAACGTGGCTATTGGACTTTTGTCTAGTCACACTAGTGGAAAGACATTTGCAGCACCTCTGCCTGCATTGCACACTCCAACTCATTATAACTAAGCCATTATACTAGCAAACACTCAGTGTACCTAGTGGCATCCTAAACGTGGCTATTGGACTTTTGTCTAGTCACACTAGTGCAAAGACATTTGCAGCACCTCTACCTGCATTGCACACTCCAACTCATTATAACTAAGCCATTATACTAGCAAACACTCAGTGTACCTAGTGGCATCCTAAACGTGGCTATTGGACTTTTGTCTAGTCACACTAGTGCAAAGACATTTGCAGCACCTCTACCTGCATTGCACACTCAAACTCAGTATAACTAAGCCATTATACTAGCAAACACTCAGTGTACCTAGTGGCATCCTAAACGTGGCTATTGGACTTTTGTCTAGTCACACTAGTGCAAAGATATTTGCAGCACCTCTACCTGCATTGCACACTCCAACTCATTATAACTAAGCCATTATACTAGCAAACACTCAGTGTACCTAGTGGCATCCTAAACGTGGCTATTGGACTTTGCTATAGTCCCACTAGTGCAAAGATATTTGCAGCACCTCTGCCTGCATTGCACACTCCAACTCATTATAACTAAGCCATTATATTAGCAAACACTCAATGTACCTAGTGGCATCCTAAACGTGGCTATTGGACTTTTGTCTAGTCACACTAGTGCAAAGACATTTGCAGCACCTCTACCTGCATTGCACACTCCAACTCATTATAACTAAGCCATTATACTAGCAAACACTCAGTGTACCTAGTGGCATCCTAAACGTGGCTATTGGACTTTGCTATAGTCCCACTAGTGCAAAGATATTTGCAGCACCTCTGCCTGCATTGCACACTCCAACTCATTATAACTAAGCCATTATACTAGCAAACACTCAGTGTACCTAGTGGCATCCTAAACGTGGCTATTGGACTTTTGTCTAGTCACACTAGTGCAAAGACATTTGCAGCACCTCTACCTGCATTGCTCACTCCAACTCATTATAACTAAGCCATTATACTAGCAAACACTCATTGTACCTAGTGGCATCCTAAACGTGGCTATTGGACTTTGCTATAGTCCCACTAGTGCAAAGATATTTGCAGCACCTCTGCCTGCATTGCACACTCCAACTCATTATAACTAAGCCATTATACTAGCAAACAATCAGTGTGCATATTGGCATCCTAAACGTGGCTATTGGACTTTTGTCTAGTCACACTAGTGCAAAGACATTTGCAGCACCTCTACCTGCATTGCACACTCCAACTCATTATAACTAAGCCATTATACTAGCAAACACTCAGTGTACCTAGTGGCATCCTAAACGTGGCTATTGGACTTTGCTATAGTCCCACTAGTGCAAAGATATTTGCAGCACCTCTGCCTGCATTGCACACTCAAACTCATTATAACTAAGCCATTATACTAGCAAACACTCAGTGTACCTAGTGGCATCCTAAACGTGGCTATTGGACTTTTGTCTAGTCACACTAGTGCAAAGACATTTGCAGCACCTCTACCTGCATTGCACACTCCAACTCATTATAACTAAGCCATTATACTAGCAAACACTCAGTGTACCTAGTGGCATCCTAAACGTGGCTATTGGACTTTGCTATAGTCCCACTAGTGCAAAGATATTTGCAGCACCTCTGCCTGCATTGCACACTCCAACTCATTATAACTAAGCCATTATACTAGCAAACACTCAGTGTACCTAGTGGCATCCTAAACGTGGCTATTGGACTTTTGTCTAGTCACACTAGTGCAAAGACATTTGCAGCACCTCTACCTGCATTGCACACTCCAACTCATTATAACTAAGCCATTATACTAGCAAACACTCAGTGTACCTAGTGGCATCCTAAACGTGGCTATTGGACTTTTGTCTAGTCACACTAGTGCAAAGACATTTGCAGCACCTCTACCTGCATTGCACACTCCAACTCATTATAACTAAGCCATTATACTAGCAAACACTCAGTGTACCTAGTGGCATCCTAAACGTGGCTATTGGACTTTGCTATAGTCACACTAGTGCAAAGACATTTGCAGCACCTCTACCTGCATTGCACACTCCAACTCATTATAACTAAGCCATTATACTAGCAAACACTCAGTGTACCTAGTGGCATCCTAAACGTGGCTATTGGACTTTGCTATAGTCCCACTAGTGCAAAGATATTTACAGCACCTCTGCCTGCATTGCACACTCCAACTCATTATAACTAAGCCATTATACTAGCAAACAATCAGTGTACATAGTGGCATCCTAAACGTGGCTATTGGACTTTTGTCTAGTCACACTAGTGCAAAGACATTTGCAGCACCTCTACCTGCATTGCACACTCCAACTCATTATAACTAAGCCATTATACTAGCAAACACTCAGTGTACCTAGTGGCATCCTAAACGTGGCTATTGGACTTTGCTATAGTCCCACAAGTGCAAAGATATTTGCAGCACCTCTGCCTGCATTGCACACTCCAACTCACTATAACTAAGCCATTATACTAGCAAACACTCAGTGTACCTAGTGGCATCCTAAACGTGGCTATTGGACTTTGCTATAGTCCCACTAGTGCAAAGATATTTGCAGCACCTCTGCCTGCATTGCACACTACAACTCATTATAACTAAGCCATTATACTAGCAAACACTCAGTATACCTAGTGGCATCCTAAACGTGGCTATTGGACTTTTGTCTAGTCACACTAGTGCAAAGACATTTGCAGCACCTCTACCTGCATTGCACACTCCAACTCATTATAACTAAGCCATTATACTAGCAAACACTCAGTGTACCTAGTGGCATCCTAAACGTGGCTATTGGACTTTGCTATAGTCCCACTAGTGCAAAGATATTTGCAGCACCTCTGCCTGCATTGCACACTCCAACTCATTATAACTAAGCCATTATACTAGCAAACACTCAGTGTACCTAGTGGCATCCTAAACGTGGCTATTTGACTTTTGTCTAGTCACACTAGTGTAAAGACATTTGCAGCACGTCTACCTGCATTGCACACTCCAACTCATTATAACTAAGCCATTATACTAGCAAACACTCAGTGTACCTAGTGGCATCCTAAACGTGGCTATTGGACTTTTGTCTAGTCACACTAGTGGAAAGACATTTGCAGCACCTCTGCCTGCATTGCACACTCCAACTCATTATAACTAAGCCATTATACTAGCAAACACTCAGTGTACCTAGTGGCATCCTAAACGTGGCTATTGGACTTTTGTCTAGTCACACTAGTGCAAAGACATTTGCAGCACCTCTACCTGCATTGCACACTCCAACTCATTATAACTAAGCCATTATACTAGCAAACACTCAGTGTACCTAGTGGCATCCTAAACGTGGCTATTGGACTTTTGTCTAGTCACACTAGTGCAAAGACATTTGCAGCACCTCTACCTGCATTGCACACTCAAACTCAGTATAACTAAGCCATTATACTAGCAAACACTCAGTGTACCTAGTGGCATCCTAAACGTGGCTATTGGACTTTTGTCTAGTCACACTAGTGCAAAGATATTTGCAGCACCTCTACCTGCATTGCACACTCCAACTCATTATAACTAAGCCATTATACTAGCAAACACTCAGTGTACCTAGTGGCATCCTAAACGTGGCTATTGGACTTTGCTATAGTCCCACTAGTGCAAAGATATTTGCAGCACCTCTACCTGCATTGCACACTCCAACTCATTATAACTAAGCCATTATACTAGCAAACACTCAATGTACCTAGTGGCATCCTAAACGTGGCTATTGGACTTTTGTCTAGTCACACTAGTGCAAAGACATTTGCAGCACCTCTACCTGCATTGCACACTCCAACTCATTATAACTAAGCCATTATACTAGCAAACACTCAGTGTACCTAGTGGCATCCTAAACGTGGCTATTGGACTTTGCTATAGTCCCACTAGTGCAAAGATATTTGCAGCACCTCTGCCTGCATTGCACACTCCAACTCATTATAACTAAGCCATTATACTAGCAAACACTCAGTGTACCTAGTGGCATCCTAAACGTGGCTATTGGACTTTTGTCTAGTCACACTAGTGCAAAGACATTTGCAGCACCTCTACCTGCATTGCACACTCCAACTCATTATAACTAAGCCATTATACTAGCAAACACTCAGTGTACCTAGTGGCATCCTAAACGTGGTTATTGGACTTTTGTCTAGTCACACTAGTGCAAAGACATTTGCAGCACCTCTACCTGCATTGCACACTCCAACTCATTATAACTAAGCCATTATACTAGCAAACACTCAGTGTACCTAGTGGCATCCTAAACGTGGCTATTGGACTTTGCTATAGTCCCACTAGTGCAAAGATATTTGCAGCACCTCTGCCTGCATTGCACACTCCAACTCATTATAACTAAGCCATTATACTAGCAAACACTCAGTGTACCTAGTGGCATCCTAAACGTGGCTATTGGACTTTTGTCTAGTCACACTAGTGCAAAGACATTTGCAGCACCTCTACCTGCATTGCACACTCCAACTCATTATAACTAAGCCATTATACTAGCAAACACTCAGTGTACCTAGTGGCATCCTAAACGTGGCTATTGGACTTTTGTCTAGTCACACTAGTGCAAAGACATTTGCAGCACCTCTACCTGCATTGCACACTCAAACTCATTATAACTAAGCCATTATACTAGCAAACACTCAGTGTACCTAGTGGCATCCTAAACGTGGCTATTGGACTTTTGTCTAGTCACACTAGTGCAAAGACATTTGCAGCACCTCTACCTGCATTGCACACTCCAACTCATTATAACTAAGCCATTATACTAGCAAACACTCAGTGTACCTAGTGGCATCCTAAACGTGGCTATTGGACTTTTGTCTAGTCACACTAGTGCAAAGACATTTGCAGCACCTCTACCTGCATTGCACACTCCAACTCATTATAACTAAGCCATTATACTAGCAAACACTCAGTGTACCTAGTGGCATCCTAAACGTGGCTATTGGACTTTGCTATAGTCACACTAGTGCAAAGACATTTGCAGCACCTCTACCTGCATTGCACACTCCAACTCATTATAACTAAGCCATTATACTAGCAAACACTCAGTGTACCTAGTGGCATCCTAAACGTGGCTATTGGACTTTTGTCTAGTCACACTAGTGCAAAGACATTTGCAGCACCTCTACCTGCATTGCACACTCCAACTCATTATAACTAAGCCATTATACTAGCAAACACTCAGTGTACCTAGTGGCATCCTAAACGTGGCTATTGGACTTTGCTATAGTCACACTAGTGCAAAGACATTTGCAGCACCTCTACCTGCATTGCACACTCCAACTCATTATAACTAAGCCATTATACTAGCAAACACTCAGTGTACCTAGTGGCATCCTAAACGTGGCTATTGGACTTTGCTATAGTCCCACTAGTGCAAAGATATTTACAGCACCTCTGCCTGCATTGCACACTCCAACTCATTATAACTAAGCCATTATACTAGCAAACAATCAGTGTACATAGTGGCATCCTAAACGTGGCTATTGGACTTTTGTCTAGTCACACTAGTGCAAAGACATTTACAGCACCTCTGCCTGCATTGCACACTCCAACTCATTATAACTAAGCCATTATACTAGCAAACACTCAGTGTACCTAGTGGCATCCTAAACGTGGCTATTGGACTTTGCTATAGTCCCACAAGTGCAAAGATATTTGCAGCACCTCTGCCTGCATTGCACACTCCAACTCACTATAACTAAGCCATTATACTAGCAAACACTCAGTGTACCTAGTGGCATCCTAAACGTGGCTATTGGACTTTGCTATAGTCCCACTAGTGCAAAGATATTTGCAGCACCTCTGCCTGCATTGCACACTACAACTCATTATAACTAAGCCATTATACTAGCAAACACTCAGTATACCTAGTGGCATCCTAAACGTGGCTATTGGACTTTTGTCTAGTCACACTAGTGCAAAGACATTTGCAGCACCTCTACCTGCATTGCACACTCCAACTCATTATAACTAAGCCATTATACTAGCAAACACTCAGTGTACCTAGTGGCATCCTAAACGTGGCTATTGGACTTTGCTATAGTCCCACTAGTGCAAAGATATTTGCAGCACCTCTGCCTGCATTGCACACTCCAACTCATTATAACTAAGCCATTATACTAGCAAACACTCAGTGTACCTAGTGGCATCCTAAACGTGGCTATTTGACTTTTGTCTAGTCACACTAGTGTAAAGACATTTGCAGCACGTCTACCTGCATTGCACACTCCAACTCATTATAACTAAGCCATTATACTAGCAAACACTCAGTGTACCTAGTGGCATCCTAAACGTGGCTATTGGACTTTTGTCTAGTCACACTAGTGGAAAGACATTTGCAGCACCTCTGCCTGCATTGCACACTCCAACTCATTATAACTAAGCCATTATACTAGCAAACACTCAGTGTACCTAGTGGCATCCTAAACGTGGCTATTGGACTTTTGTCTAGTCACACTAGTGCAAAGACATTTGCAGCACCTCTACCTGCATTGCACACTCCAACTCATTATAACTAAGCCATTATACTAGCAAACACTCAGTGTACCTAGTGGCATCCTAAACGTGGCTATTGGACTTTTGTCTAGTCACACTAGTGCAAAGACATTTGCAGCACCTCTACCTGCATTGCACACTCAAACTCAGTATAACTAAGCCATTATACTAGCAAACACTCAGTGTACCTAGTGGCATCCTAAACGTGGCTATTGGACTTTTGTCTAGTCACACTAGTGCAAAGATATTTGCAGCACCTCTACCTGCATTGCACACTCCAACTCATTATAACTAAGCCATTATACTAGCAAACACTCAATGTACCTAGTGGCATCCTAAACGTGGCTATTGGACTTTTGTCTAGTCACACTAGTGCAAAGACATTTGCAGCACCTCTACCTGCATTGCACACTCCAACTCATTATAACTAAGCCATTATACTAGCAAACACTCAGTGTACCTAGTGGCATCCTAAACGTGGCTATTGGACTTTGCTATAGTCCCACTAGTGCAAAGATATTTGCAGCACCTCTGCCTGCATTGCACACTCCAACTCATTATAACTAAGCCATTATACTAACAAACACTCAGTGTACCTAGTGGCATCCTAAACGTGGCTATTGGACTTTTGTCTAGTCACACTAGTGCAAAGACATTTGCAGCACCTCTACCTGCATTGCACACTCCAACTCATTATAACTAAGCCATTATACTAGCAAACACTCAGTGTACCTAGTGGCATCCTAAACGTGGCTATTGGACTTTGCTATAGTCCCACTAGTGCAAAGATATTTGCAGCACCTCTACCTGCATTGCACACTCCAACTCATTATAACTAAGCCATTATACTAGCAAACACTCAGTGTACCTAGTGGCATCCTAAACGTGGCTATTGGACTTTTGTCTAGTCACACTAGCTCAAAGACAATTGCAGCACCTCTACCTGCATTGCACACTCCAACTCATTATAACTAAGCCATTATACTAGCAAACACTCAGTGTACCTAGTGGCATCCTAAACGTGGCTATTGGACTTTTGTCTAGTCACACTAGTGCAAAGACATTTGCAGCACCTCTACCTTCATTACACACTCCAACTCATTATAACTAAGCCATTATGCTAGCAAACACTCAGTGTACCTAGTGGCATCCTAAACGTGGCTATTGGACTTTTGTCTAGTCACACTAGTGCAAAGACATTTGCAGCACCTCTACCTGCATTGCACACTCCAACTCATTATATCTAAGCCATTATACTAGCAAACACGCAGTGTACCTAGTGGCATCCTAAACGTGGCTATTGGACTTTGCTATAGTCCCACTAGTGCAAAGATATTTGCAGCACCTCTGCCTGCATTGCACACTCCAACTCATTATAACTAAGCCATTATACTAGCAAACACTCAGTGTACCTAGTGGCATCCTAAACGTGGCTATTGGACTTTTGTCTAGTCACACTAGTGCAAAGAAATTTGCAACACCTCTACCTGCATTGCACACTCCAACTCATTATAACTAAGCCATTATACTAGCAAACACTCAGTGTACCTAGTGGAATCCTAAACGTGGCTATTGGACTGTTGTCTAGTCACACTAGTGCAAAGACATTTGCAGCACCTCTACCTGCATTGCACACTCCAACTCATTATAACTAAGCCATTATACTAGCAAACACTCAGTGTACCTAGTTGCATCCTAAACGTGGCTATTGGACTTTTGTCTAGTCACACTAGTACAAAGACATTTGCAGCACCTCTACCTGCATTGCACACTCCAACTCATTATAACTAAGCCATTATACTAGCAAACACTCAGTGTACCTAGTGGCATCCTAAACGTGGCTATTGGACTTTGCTATAGTCCCACTAGTGCAAAGATATTTGCAGCACCTCTGCCTGCATTGCACACTCCAACTCATTATAACTAAGCCATTATACTAGCAAACACTCAATGTACCTAGTGGCATCCTAAACGTGGCTATTGGACTTTTGTCTAGTCACACTAGTGCAAAGACATTTGCAGCACCTCTACCTGCATTGCACACTCCAACTCATTATAACTAAGCCATTATAATAGCAAACACTCAGTGTACCTAGTGGCATCCTAAACGTGGCTATTGGACTTTGCTATAGTCCCACTAGTGCAAAGATATTTGCAGCACCTCTGCCTGCATTGCACACTCCAACTCATTATAACTAAGCCATTATACTAGCAAACACTCAGTGTACCTAGTGGCATCCTAAACGTGGCTATTGGACTTTTGTCTAGTCACACTAGTGCAAAGACATTTGCAGCACCTCTACCTGCATTGCACACTCCAACTCATTATAACTAAGCCATTATACTAGCAAACACTCAGTGTACCTAGTGGCATCCTAAACGTGGCTATTGGACTTTGCTATAGTCCCACTAGTGCAAAGATATTTGCAGCACCTCTGCCTGCATTGCACACTCCAACTCATTATAACTAAGCCATTATACTAGCAAACACTCAGTGTACCTAGTGGCATCCTAAACGTGGCTATTGGACTTTTGTCTAGTCACACTAGTGCAAAGACATTTGCAGCACCTCTACCTGCATTGCACACTCCAACTCATTATAACTAAGCCATTATACTAGCAAACACTCAGTGTACCTAGTGGCATCCTAAACGTGGTTATTGGACTTTTGTCTAGTCACACTAGTGCAAAGACATTTGCAGCACCTCTACCTGCATTGCACACTCCAACTCATTATAACTAAGCCATTATAATAGCAAACACTCAGTGTACCTAGTGGCATCCTAAACGTGGCTATTGGACTTTGCTATAGTCCCACTAGTGCAAAGATATTTGCAGCACCTCTGCCTGCATTGCACACTCAAACTCATTATAACTAAGCCATTATACTAGCAAACACTCAGTGTACCTAGTGGCATCCTAAACGTGGCTATTGGACTTTTGTCTAGTCACACTAGTGCAAAGACATTTGCAGCACCTCTACCTGCATTGCACACTCCAACTCATTATAACTAAGCCATTATACTAGCAAACACTCAGTGTACCTAGTGGCATCCTAAACGTGGCTATTGGACTTTGCTATAGTCCCACTAGTGCAAAGATATTTGCAGCACCTCTGCTTGCATTGCACACTCCAACTCATTATAACTAAGCCATTATACTAGCAAACACTCAGTGTACCTAGTGGCATCCTAAACGTGGCTATTGGACTTTTGTCTAGTCACACTAGTGCAAAGACATTTGCAGCACCTCTACCTGCATTGCACACTCCAACTCATTATAACTAAGCCATTATACTAGCAAACACTCAGTGTACCTAGTGGCATCCTAAACGTGGCTATTGGACTTTTGTCTAGTCACACTAGTGCAAAGACATTTGCAGCACCTCTACCTGCATTGCACACTCCAACTCATTATAACTAAGCCATTATACTAGCAAACACTCAGTGTACCTAGTGGCATCCTAAACGTGGTTATTGGACTTTTGTCTAGTCACACTAGTGCAAAGACATTTGCAGCACCTCTACCTGCATTGCACACTCCAACTCATTATAACTAAGCCATTATACTAGCAAACACTCAGTGTACCTAGTGGCATCCTAAACGTGGCTATTGGACTTTGCTATAGTCCCACTAGTGCAAAGATATTTGCAGCACCTCTGCCTGCATTGCACACTCCAACTCATTATAACTAAGCCATTATACTAGCAAACACTCAGTGTACCTAGTGGCATCCTAAACGTGGCTATTTGACTTTTGTCTAGTCACACTACTGTAAAGACATTTGCAGCACCTCTACCTGCATTGCACACTCCAACTCATTATAACTAAGCCATTATACTAGCAAACACTCAGTGTACCTAGTGGCATCCTAAACGTGGCTATTGGACTTTTGTCTAGTCACACTAGTGGAAAGACATTTGCAGCACCTCTGCCTGCATTGCACACTCCAACTCATTATAACTAAGCCATTATACTAGCAAACACTCAGTGTACCTAGTGGCATCCTAAACGTGGCTATTGGACTTTTGTCTAGTCACACTAGTGCAAAGACATTTGCAGCACCTCTACCTGCATTGCACACTCCAACTCATTATAACTAAGCCATTATACTAGCAAACACTCAGTGTACCTAGTGGCATCCTAAACGTGGCTATTGGACTTTTGTCTAGTCACACTAGTGCAAAGACATTTGCAGCACCTCTACCTGCATTGCACACTCAAACTCAGTATAACTAAGCCATTATACTAGCAAACACTCAGTGTACCTAGTGGCATCCTAAACGTGGCTATTGGACTTTTGTCTAGTCACACTAGTGCAAAGATATTTGCAGCACCTCTACCTGCATTGCACACTCCAACTCATTATAACTAAGCCATTATACTAGCAAACACTCAGTGTACCTAGTGGCATCCTAAACGTGGCTATTGGACTTTGCTATAGTCCCACTAGTGCAAAGATATTTGCAGCACCTCTGCCCCTGCATTGCACACTCCAACTCATTATAACTAAGCCATTATATTAGCAAACACTCAATGTACCTAGTGGCATCCTAAACGTGGCTATTGGACTTTTGTCTAGTCACACTAGTGCAAAGACATTTGCAGCACCTCTACCTGCATTGCACACTCCAACTCATTATAACTAAGCCATTATACTAGCAAACACTCAGTGTACCTAGTGGCATCCTAAACGTGGCTATTGGACTTTGCTATAGTCCCACTAGTGCAAAGATATTTGCAGCACCTCTGCCTGCATTGCACACTCCAACTCATTATAACTAAGCCATTATACTAGCAAACACTCAGTGTACCTAGTGGCATCCTAAACGTGGCTATTGGACTTTTGTCTAGTCACACTAGTGCAAAGACATTTGCAGCACCTCTACCTGCATTGCTCACTCCAACTCATTATAACTAAGCCATTATACTAGCAAACACTCATTGTACCTAGTGGCATCCTAAACGTGGCTATTGGACTTTGCTATAGTCCCACTAGTGCAAAGATATTTGCAGCACCTCTGCCTGCATTGCACACTCCAACTCATTATAACTAAGCCATTATACTAGCAAACAATCAGTGTGCATATTGGCATCCTAAACGTGGCTATTGGACTTTTGTCTAGTCACACTAGTGCAAAGACATTTGCAGCACCTCTACCTGCATTGCACACTCCAACTCATTATAACTAAGCCATTATACTAGCAAACACTCAGTGTACCTAGTGGCATCCTAAACGTGGCTATTGGACTTTGCTATAGTCCCACTAGTGCAAAGATATTTGCAGCACCTCTGCCTGCATTGCACACTCAAACTCATTATAACTAAGCCATTATACTAGCAAACACTCAGTGTACCTAGTGGCATCCTAAACGTGGCTATTGGACTTTTGTCTAGTCACACTAGTGCAAAGACATTTGCAGCACCTCTACCTGCATTGCACACTCCAACTCATTATAACTAAGCCATTATACTAGCAAACACTCAGTGTACCTAGTGGCATCCTAAACGTGGCTATTGGACTTTGCTATAGTCCCACTAGTGCAAAGATATTTGCAGCACCTCTGCCTGCATTGCACACTCCAACTCATTATAACTAAGCCATTATACTAGCAAACACTCAGTGTACCTAGTGGCATCCTAAACGTGGCTATTGGACTTTTGTCTAGTCACACTAGTGCAAAGACATTTGCAGCACCTCTACCTGCATTGCACACTCCAACTCATTATAACTAAGCCATTATACTAGCAAACACTCAGTGTACCTAGTGGCATCCTAAACGTGGCTATTGGACTTTTGTCTAGTCACACTAGTGCAAAGACATTTGCAGCACCTCTACCTGCATTGCACACTCCAACTCATTATAACTAAGCCATTATACTAGCAAACACTCAGTGTACCTAGTGGCATCCTAAACGTGGCTATTGGACTTTGCTATAGTCACACTAGTGCAAAGACATTTGCAGCACCTCTACCTGCATTGCACACTCCAACTCATTATAACTAAGCCATTATACTAGCAAACACTCAATGTACCTAGTGGCATCCTAAACGTGGCTATTGGACTTTGCTATAGTCCCACTAGTGCAAAGATATTTACAGCACCTCTGCCTGCATTGCACACTCCAACTCATTATAACTAAGCCATTATACTAGCAAACAATCAGTGTACATAGTGGCATCCTAAACGTGGCTATTGGACTTTTGTCTAGTCACACTAGTGCAAAGACATTTGCAGCACCTCTACCTGCATTGCACACTCCAACTCATTATAACTAAGCCATTATACTAGCAAACACTCAGTGTACCTAGTGGCATCCTAAACGTGGCTATTGGACTTTGCTATAGTCCCACAAGTGCAAAGATATTTGCAGCACCTCTGCCTGCATTGCACACTCCAACTCACTATAACTAAGCCATTATACTAGCAAACACTCAGTGTACCTAGTGGCATCCTAAACGTGGCTATTGGACTTTGCTATAGTCCCACTAGTGCAAAGATATTTGCAGCACCTCTGCCTGCATTGCACACTACAACTCATTATAACTAAGCCATTATACTAGCAAACACTCAGTATACCTAGTGGCATCCTAAACGTGGCTATTGGACTTTTGTCTAGTCACACTAGTGCAAAGACATTTGCAGCACCTCTACCTGCATTGCACACTCCAACTCATTATAACTAAGCCATTATACTAGCAAACACTCAGTGTACCTAGTGGCATCCTAAACGTGGCTATTGGACTTTGCTATAGTCCCACTAGTGCAAAGATATTTGCAGCACCTCTGCCTGCATTGCACACTCCAACTCATTATAACTAAGCCATTATACTAGCAAACACTCAGTGTACCTAGTGGCATCCTAAACGTGGCTATTTGACTTTTGTCTAGTCACACTAGTGTAAAGACATTTGCAGCACGTCTACCTGCATTGCACACTCCAACTCATTATAACTAAGCCATTATACTAGCAAACACTCAGTGTACCTAGTGGCATCCTAAACGTGGCTATTGGACTTTTGTCTAGTCACACTAGTGGAAAGACATTTGCAGCACCTCTGCCTGCATTGCACACTCCAACTCATTATAACTAAGCCATTATACTAGCAAACACTCAGTGTACCTAGTGGCATCCTAAACGTGGCTATTGGACTTTTGTCTAGTCACACTAGTGCAAAGACATTTGCAGCACCTCTACCTGCATTGCACACTCAAACTCAGTATAACTAAGCCATTATACTAGCAAACACTCAGTGTACCTAGTGGCATCCTAAACGTGGCTATTGGACTTTTGTCTAGTCACACTAGTGCAAAGACATTTGCAGCACCTCTACCTGCATTGCACACTCAAACTCAGTATAACTAAGCCATTATACTAGCAAACACTCAGTGTACCTAGTGGCATCCTAAACGTGGCTATTGGACTTTTGTCTAGTCACACTAGTGCAAAGATATTTGCAGCACCTCTACCTGCATTGCACACTCCAACTCATTATAACTAAGCCATTATACTAGCAAACACTCAGTGTACCTAGTGGCATCCTAAACGTGGCTATTGGACTTTGCTATAGTCCCACTAGTGCAAAGATATTTGCAGCACCTCTACCTGCATTGCACACTCCAACTCATTATAACTAAGCCATTATACTAGCAAACACTCAATGTACCTAGTGGCATCCTAAACGTGGCTATTGGACTTTTGTCTAGTCACACTAGTGCAAAGACATTTGCAGCACCTCTACCTGCATTGCACACTCCAACTCACTATAACTAAGCCATTATACTAGCAAACACTCATTGTACCTAGTGGCATCCTAAACGTGGCTATTGGACTTTGCTATAGTCCCACTAGTGCAAAGATATTTGCAGCACCTCTGCCTGCATTGCACACTCCAACTCATTATAACTAAGCCATTATACTAGCAAACACTCAATGTACCTAGTGGCATCCTAAACGTGGCTATTGGACTTTTGTCTAGTCACACTAGTGCAAAGACATTTGCAGCACCTCTACCTGCATTGCACACTCAAACTCATTATAACTAAGCCATTATACTAGCAAACACTCAGTGTACCTAGTGGCATCCTAAACGTGGCTATTGGACTTTTGTCTAGTCCCACTAGTGCAAAGATATTTGCAGCACCTCTGCCTGCATTGCACACTCCAACTCATTATAACTAAGCCATTATACTAGCAAACACTCAGTGTACCTAGTGGCATCCTAAACGTGGCTATTGGACTTTTGTCTAGTCACACTAGTGCAAAGACATTTGCAGCACCTCTACCTGCATTGCACACTCCAACTCATTATAACTAAGCCATTATACTAGCAAACACTCAGTGTACCTAGTGGCATCCTAAACGTGGCTATTGGACTTTTGTCTAGTCACACTAGTGCAAAGACATTTGCAGCACCTCTACCTGCATTGCACACTCCAACTCATTATAACTAAGCCATTATACTAGCAAATACTCAGTGTACCAAATGGCATCCTAAATGTGGCTATTGGACTTTTGTCTAGTCACACTAGTGCAAAGACATTTGCAGCACCTCTACCTGCATTGCACACTCCAACTCATTATAACTAAGCCATTATACTAGCAAACACTCAGTGTACCTAGTGGCATCCTAAACGTGGCTATTGGACTTTTGTCTAGTCACACTAGTGCAAAGACATTTGCAGCACCTCTACCTGCATTGCACACTCCAACTCATTATAACTAAGCCATTATACTAGCAAACACTCAGTGTACCTAGTGGCATCATAAACGTGGCTATTGGACTTTGCTATAGTCCCACTAGTGCAAAGATATTTGCAGCACCTCTACCTGCATTGCACACTCCAACTCATTATATCTAAGCCATTATACTAGCAAACACTCAGTGTACCTAGTGGCATCCTAAACGTGGCTATTGGACTTTGCTATAGTCCCACTAGTGCAAAGATATTTGCAGCACCTCTGCCTGCATTGCACACTCCAACTCATTATAACTAAGCCATTATACTAGCAAACACTCAGTGTACCTAGTGGCATCCTAAACGTGGCTATTGGACTTTTGTCTAGTCACACTAGTGCAAAGACATTTGCAGCACCTCTACCTGCATTGCACACTCCAACTCATTATAACTAAGCCATTATACTAGCAAACACTCAGTGTACCTAGTGGCATCCTAAACATGGCTATTGGACTTTTGTCTAGTCACACTAGTGCAAAGACATTTGCAGCACCTCTACCTGCATTGCACACTCCAACTCATTATAACTAAGCCATTATACTAGCAAACACTCAGTGTACCTAGTGGCATCCTAAACGTGGCTATTGGACTTTGCTATAGTCCCACTAGTGCAAAGATATTTGCAGCACCTCTGCCTGCATTGCACACTCCAACTCATTATAACTAAGCCATTATACTAGCAAACACTCAATGTACCTAGTGGCATCCTAAACGTGGCTATTGGACTTTTGTCTAGTCACACTAGTGCAAAGACATTTGCAGCACCTCTACCTGCATTGCACACTCCAACTCATTATAACTAAGCCATTATACTAGCAAACACTCAATGTACCTAGTGGCATCCTAAACGTGGCTATTGGACTTTTGTCTAGTCACACTAGTGTAAAGACATTTGCAGCACCTCTACCAGCATTGCACACTCCAACTCATTATAACTAAGCCATTATACTAGCAATTGATGCTGCCAGTTTAAGGGCCGTAGTTGCATTGTCAGGGATATTTATTCTTTATTATTCTGCTGTTAATAAAGCTAGACCACCGCTGCAATCTACACCACCTCTCAATTTTTACTACCACATTTTAAGTGCACAATCTTGTCGCAATCAACATGAGTGGCAAAATGACAGATGCTGGTGGAAAGGGGAAGAGGCGTGGTGGAAAAGGAAAAAAAGGGTTTGTCCGTGGGGAAGGTGGCAAAGCTTCATTATCATCTGCTGAAGAGAGACCATCTACCAGCAAAAGTAAGATGTCTACTACTTACCATGGACAATCCGATGTGCTCCCTTTTTTACGTACACGAACAACAGGAACAAAGGTAGATGATGGCCAAAAAAGGAAAATGCTTGAATGGATCTCAAGTGGTCCAACAAGTGCCCTCTCAGCCACTTCAAGTACCGCATCCAAAAAACACCAGTCCTCTGAGTTGTCATCCCAATCAAACTTGCTTTCTCCCAGCTCTGAAGTCTCCATCAGCCCTGCACAGTATGGTGGAACTGAGATGGCTGAGTCTGCAGAGCTGTTCAGTCACACTATAGCCTGGGAATCAGAGGTCTGCTCCCAAGCTACAGTGAGTACAGAACAGGAAATGGTCTGCAGTGATGCCCAGAACCTTTGTGACTCTGATTCAGGCCGTGAGGACCAAGTTTCTGAGCATAATGTTGACCCTTTGTCACAAACTGTAACACCTGTGGTTATAGACAATGAGGAACATACTGATGAAGATGAGACGCAGATACCCGATTGGGATGACAACTTAAATATTCAGTCAGGGCAAGAAGAGGCTCGGTCTGAGGGGGAGGGGAGTGCAAACACAACAATTGATGATGAAGTTCTAGATCCCACCTACTGTCAACCCACAGTCAGGCACTCGAGGAAGTCAACAGAGGTGGTGGAGGAGGATGACGAAGTTACCTTGCGCCTTCCTGGACACAGTCGGAGTACTGGTAGCACGTCTACAACTGCATCCTCAGCCACCAGTCTGCCTCTGAGCATTATTCGGGGTGGATCAACAGGTCGCATGGCCTCTAAGCCTTGCCTAGCCTGATCCTTTTTTGACATAGAAAAAGATCGCCCAAATTATGGGATCTGTAAAATTTGTCATGGTTCTCTTAGTAGAGGTCAAAACCTCAGCAGTTTGACAACTTCTTCCATGAATCGTCGCATGAATAAATATCATATGTCCCGGTGGGAAGCTCACCGTGCTGCAATGCGGCCTAGCGGAGCGAACCATCCACCGCCTGCCCCTTCCAGTGCATCCGCGCGCTCTTCATCTTCTAGGACTGTGGGGACAGCTGTCACACCTGTTTTTCCACCCACAACTTCCACCACTGTAACCGCAACAGGCAGTTTGCTTGGTAGGTCGTCAGTTGGTTTGGAAGGGGAAACAAGTGAGTGTGTACAGCTCTCTCAGACATCGATAGCACCAACGTTGGATGAAGGCAACATCATGTCTCCGCCTTCACTTTCCTCACAAACCTGCATTTTTCCAGGGACACCCTACTCAACACCGTCTACACACAGCAGCCAGATCTCTGTCCCTCAGATGTGGTCAAATAAAAAGCCACTTCCTGCGACCCATGACAAAGCTAAGAGGTTGACTCTATCCCTCTGTAAGCTGTTGGCTACCGAAATGCTGCCTTTCCGCCTAGTGGACACACAGGATTTTAGAGACCTTATGTCTGTCGCTGTGCCCTAGTACCAGATGCCTAGTCGCCACTACTTCTCTAAGAAAGGTGTGCCCGCGCTACACCAGCATGTCGCACACAACATCACCGCTTCCTTGAGAAACTCTGTGTGTCAACGGGTGCATTTCACCACCGATACTTGGAGCAGTAAGCATGGACAGGGACGTTACATGTCGCTGACTGGGCACTGGGTAACTATGGTGATAGATGGTGAAGGGTCTGCTGCACAAGCCTTGCCGTCCCCACGACTTGTGTGTCAATCCTCTGTCTGTCCAAGTTCCGCCACTGCTTCTGCATCCTCCACCTCATCTGGGTCCTCCACCTCCGCCCCAAGCCTGCCTGGTCAGGCCACCAGCGTTCTCACTGCGCAGAAGGAATCACGCACCCCTCATTACTATGCTGGCAGCAGAGCGCAACGGCATCAGGCGGTCTTTAGCTTGACATATCTTGGGAATAAGAGTCACACAGCTGAGGAGTTGTGGTCAGCTCTGCGGTCCGAGTTTAATAAATGGTTGTCTCCACTCAACCTGCAGCCTGGTAAGGCCGTGTGCGACAATGCTGCAAACCTGGGTGCGGCCCTTCGCCTGGGCAAGGTGACACACGTACCTTGTATGGCTCACGTGTTGAACCTTGTCGTCCAGCAATTTTTAACACACTATCCCGGCCTAGATGGCCTTCTGAACAAGGCACGAAAACTGTCTGCTCACTTCTGCCGTTCAAGCGCCGCAGCTGAGCGACTTGCATCGCTCCAGAAGTTTTTCGGCCTGCCGGTTCATCGCCTGAAATGCGATGTGGCGACACGCTGGAATTCAACTCTCCACGTGTTACAGCGACTGTGGCAGCACCGCCGATCCCTGGTGGAATACGTCATGACGTATAGCCTGGGCCAACGAGATGCAGAGGTGGGGCAGATCACCCTGATGGAGTGGTCTCAGATCAAGGACCTATGCACCCTTCTGCACAGTTTCGACATGGCGACGAATATGTTTAGCGCTGACAATGCCATTATCAGCATGATGATTCCAGTCATTTACATGCTGGAGCACACGCTAAACACTATTCGGAGTCAGGGGGTGGGACAACAGGAAGGGGATGAACTACAGGAGGATTCATATGCGCAAGACACAACAACATCACCAAGGTCCAGATGTTCATCATCACCAAGGCGCCAGGCATGGGACCATGGGGGACAGGGATCAACAAGGGCGCATGGTAGCAGGCGAGATGTTGAGGAAGGTGCAGGAGAACATGAAGAAATGGAGGACGAACTGTCCATGGACATGGAAGACTCAGCAGATGAGGGAGACCTTGGTCAAATTTCAGTTGAAAGAGGTTGGGGGGAGATGTCAAAGGAAGAAAGAACGGTTAGCACCTCTATGCCACAAACACAGCGTGGACTTGGTCCGCATGGCTGCGCAAGACACATGAGTGCCTTCTTGTTGCACTACCTCCAACTTGACCCTCGTATTGTCAAAATTAGAAGTGATGATGACTACTGGCTTGCCACACTATTAGATCCCCGGTACAAGTCCAAATTTTGTGACATAATTCCAGCCATAGAAAAGGACGCACGTATGCAGGAGTATCAGCAGAAGCTGTTACTCGATCTTAGATCGGCTTTTCCACCAAACAACCGTGCAGGTGAAGGGAGTGAATCTCCCAGTTGTAACTTGACAAACATGGGACGGTCTCGTCATCTTCAACAGTCTACCCGTACCAGTAGGACCGTATCTGGTGCTGGTAACAGCAATTTTATGGAATCTTTTCATAATTTTTTTTAGACCCTCCTCTGCAAGGCCACCAGAGACAACAAGTCTGACACATAGTCAACGGCTGGAGAGGATGATACAGGAGTATCTCCAAATGAACATCGATGCCATGACTTTGCAAATGGAGCCTTGCTCCTTTTGGGCTTCAAATCTAGAAAAATGGCCAGAGCTATCCAGTTACGCCTTGGAGATTTTGTCGTGTCCAGCTGCCAGCGTTGTCTCTGAACGTGTCTTCAGTGCTGCTGGGTGTGTGCTGACAGATAAGCGCACGCGTCTGTCCAGTGACAATGTGGACAGACTGACGTTCATCAAAATGAACAAGTCATGGATCCAGAAGGAATTTACTACCCCTGTGTCATCCTGGGGAGAGTAAATGCTTGTGGATTTGGAATGTGCTTGATGCAAATCAAAACATCCTGTTTGCAACTAGGGCACAACTGCTGCCACTGAAGGGGTGGGTGTGTGTGGGGCCCAATTTTTTTAAAAAAGGGAGACTCCGCTTGGAGTAACCCTTGCTTGCTGTGTTTTTTAAAAGGAGCCAAGATGAACAGAGCTGGGATAAGGAAAGACTTTGCTACCTACCCTGGTGTCATCCTGGGGACGGTTAATTATGGCGTATTTTTGAATGTGCTTGATGCAAATTTAGCTGTGAAGTGTACAACTGGGGCACAACTGCTGCCACTGAAGGGGTGGGTGTGTGTGGGGCCCAATTTTTGGAAAAAAGGGAGACTCCGCTTGGAGTAACCCTTGCTTGCTGTGTTTTTTAAAAGGAGCCAAGATGAACAGAGCTGGGATCAGGAAAGACTTTGCTACCTACCCTGGTGTCATCCTGGGGACGGTTAATTATGTCGTATTTTTGAATGTGCTTGATGCAAATCTAGCTGTGAAGTGTACAACTGGGGCACAACTGCTGCCACAGAAGGGGTGGGTGTGTGTGGGGCCCAATTTTTTGAAAAAAGGGAGACTCCACTTGGAGTAACCCTTGCTTACATTGTTTTTAAAAGAAGCCAAGATGAACAGAGCTGGGATCAGGAAAGACTTTGCTACCTACCCTGGTGTCATCCTGGGGACGGTTAATTATGGCGTATTTTTGAATGTGCTTGATGCAAATCTAGCTGTGAAGTGTACAACTGGGGCACAACTGCTGCCACTGAAGGGGTGGGTGTGTGTGTGGCCCAATTTTTGGAAAAAAGGGAGACTCTGCTTGGAGTAACCCTTGCTTGCTGTGTTTTTTAAAAGGAGCCAAGATGAACAGAGCTGGGATCAGGAAAGACTTTGCTACCTACCCTGGTGTCATCCTGGGGACGGTTAATTATGGCGTATTTTTGAATGTGCTTGATGCAAATCTAGCTGTGAAGTGTACAACTGGGGCACAACTGCTGCCACTGAAGGGGTGGGTGTGTGTGGGGCCCAATTTTTTGAAAAAAAGAAGACTCTGCTTGGAGTAACCCTTGCTTGCTGTGTTTTTTAAAAGGAGCCAAGATGAACAGAGCTGGGATCAGGAAAGACTTTGCTACCTACCCTGGTGTCATCCTGGGGACGGTTAATTATGGCGTATTTTTGAATGTGCTTGATGCAAATCTAGCTGTGAAGTGTACAACTGGGGCACAACTGCTGCCACTGAAGGGGTGGGTGTGTGTGGGGCCCAATTTTTTGAAAAAAGGGAGACTCCGCTTGGAGTAACCCTTGCTTGCTGTGTTTTTTAAAAGGAGCCAAGATGAACAGAGCTGGGATCAGGAAAGACTTTGCTACCTACCCCGGTGTCATTCTGGGGACGGATAAGAATGGCGTATTTTTGAATGTGCTTGATGCAAATCTAGCTGTGAATTGTACAACTGGGGCACAACTGCTGCCACTGAAGGGGTGGGTGTGTGTGGGGCCCAATTTTTGGAAAAAAGGGAGACTCCGCTTGGAGTAACCCTTGCTTACATTGTTTTTAAAAGAAGCCAAGATGAACAGAGCTGGGATCAGGAAAGACTTTGCTACCTACCCTGGTGTCATCCTGGGGACGGTTAATTATGGCGTATTTTTGAATGTGCTTGATGCAAATCTAGCTGTAAAGTGTACAACTGGGGCACAACTGCTGCCACTGAAGGGGTGGGTGTGTGTGGGGCCCAATTTTTGGAAAAAAGGGAGACTCTGCTTGGAGTAACCCTTGCTTACATTGTTTTTAAAAGAAGCCAAGATGAACAGAGCTGGGATCAGGAAAGACTTTGCTACCTACCCTGGTGTCATCCTGGGGACGATTAATTATGGCGTATTTTTGAATGTGCTTGATGCAAATCTAGCTGTGAAGTGTACAACTGGGGCACAACTGCTGCCACTGAAGGGGTGGGTGTGTGTGTGGGGTCCAATTTTTTGAAAAAAGGGAGACTCCGCTTGGAGTAACCCTTGCTTGCTGTGTTTTTTAAAAGGAGCCAAGATGAACAGAGCTGGGATCAGGAAAGACTTTGCTACCTACCCTGGTGTCATCCTGGGGACGGTTAATTATGGCGTATTTTTGAATGTGCTTGATGCAAATCAAGCTGTGAAGTGTACAACTGGGGCACAACTGCTGCCACTGAAGGGGTGGGTGTGTGTGGGGTCCAATTTTTTGAAAAAAAGGAGACTCCGCTTGGAGTAACCCTTGCTTGCTGTGTTTTTTAAAAGGAGCCAAGATGAACAGAGCTGGGATCAGGAAAGACTTTGCTACCTACCCTGGTGTCATCCTGGTGACGGTTAATTATGGAGTATTTTTGAATGTGCTTGATGCAAATCTAGCTGTGAAGTGTACAACTGGGGCACAACTGCTGCCACTGAAGGGGTGGGTGTGTGTGGGGCCCAATTTTTGAAAAAAAGGGAGACTCCGCTTGGAGTAACCCTTGCTTGCTGTGTTTTTTAAAAGGAGCCAAGATGAACAGAGCTGGGATCAGGAAAGACTTTGCTACCTACCCTGGTGTCATCCTGGGGACGGTTAATTATGGCGTATTTTTGAATGTGCTTGATGCAAATCTAGCTGTGAAGTGTACAACTGGGGCACAACTGCTGCCACTGAAGGGGTGGGTGTGTGTGGGGCCCAATTTTTTGAAAAAAGGGAGACTCCGCTTGGAGTAACCCTTGCTTGCTGTGTTTTTTAAAAGAAGCCAAGATGAAAAGAGCTGGGATCAGGAAAGACTTTGCTACCTACCCTGGTGTCATCCTGGGGACGGTTAATTATGGCGTATTTTTGAATGTGCTTGATGCAAATCTAGCTGTGAAGTGTACAACTGGGGCACAACTGCTGCCACTGAAGGGGTGGGTGTGTGTGGGGCCCAATTTTTTGAAAAAAGGGAGACTCCGCTTGGAGTAACTCTTGCTTGCTGTGTTTTTTAAAAGGAGCCAAGATGAACAGAGCTGGGATCAGGAAAGACTTTGCTACCTACCCTGGTGTCATCCTGGGGACGGTTAATTATGGCGTATTTTTGAATGTGCTTGATGCAAATCTAGCTGTAAAGTGTACAACTGGGGCAAAACTGCTGCCACTGAAGGGGTGGGTGTGTGTGGGGCCCAAATTTTGGAAAAAAGGGAGACTCTGCTTGGAGTAACCCTTGCTTACATTGTTTTTAAAAGAAGCCAAGATGAACAGAGCTGGGATCAGGAAAGACTTTGCTACCTACCCTGGTGTCATCCTGGGGACGGTTAATTATGGCGTATTTTTGAATGTGCTTGATGCAAATCTAGCTGTGAAGTGTACAACTGGGGCACAACTGCTGCCACTGAAGGGGTGGGTGTGTGTGGGGCCCAATTTTTTGAAAAAAGGGAGACTCCGCTTGGAGTAACCCTTGCTTGCTGTGTTTTTTAAAAGGAGCCAAGATGAACAGAGCTGGGATCAGGAAAGACTTTGCTACCTACCCCGGTGTCATTCTGGGGACGGATAAGAATGGCGTATTTTTGAATGTGCTTGATGCAAATCTAGCTGTGAATTGTACAACTGGGGCACAACTACTGCCACTGAAGGGGTGGGTGTGTGTGGGGCCCAATTTTTGGAAAAAAGGGAGACTCCGCTTGGAGTAACCCTTGCTTACATTGTTTTTAAAAGAAGCCAAGATGAACAGAGCTGGGATCAGGAAAGACTTTGCTACCTACCCTGGTGTCATCCTGGGGACGGTTAATTATGGCGTATTTTTGAATGTGCTTGATGCAAATCTAGCTGTAAAGTGTACAACTGGGGCACAACTGCTGCCACTGAAGGGGTATGTGTGTGGGGCCCAATTTTTGGAAAAAAGGGAGACTCTGCTTGGAGTAACCCTTGCTTACATTGTTTTTAAAAGAAGCCAAGATGAACAGAGCTGGGATCAGGAAAGACTTTGCTACCTACCCTGGTGTCATCCTGGGGACGATTAATTATGGCGTATTTTTGAATGTGCTTGATGCAAATCTAGCTGTGAAGTGTACAACTGGGGCACAACTGCTGCCACTGAAGGGGTGGGTGTGTGTGTGGGGTCCAATTTTTTGAAAAAAGGGAGACTCCGCTTGGAGTAACCCTTGCTTGCTGTGTTTTTTAAAAGGAGCCAAGATGAACAGAGCTGGGATCAGGAAAGACTTTGCTACCTACCCTGGTGTCATCCTGGTGACGGTTAATTATGGCGTATTTTTGAATGTGCTTGATGCAAATCTAGCTGTGAAGTGTACAACTGGGGCACAACTGCTGCCACTGAAGGGGTGGGTGTGTGTGGGGTCCAATTTTTTGAAAAAAAGGAGACTCCGCTTGGAGTAACTCTTGCTTGCTGTGTTTTTTAAAAGGAGCCAAGATGAACAGAGCTGGGATCAGGAAAGACTTTGCTACCTACCCTGGTGTCATCCTGGGGACGGTTAATTATGGCGTATTTTTGAATGTGCTTGATGCAAATCTAGCTGTAAAGTGTACAACTGGGGCAAAACTGCTGCCACTGAAGGGGTGGGTGTGTGTGGGGCCCAAATTTTGGAAAAAAGGGAGACTCTGCTTGGAGTAACCCTTGCTTACATTGTTTTTAAAAGAAGCCAAGATGAACAGAGCTGGGATCAGGAAAGACTTTGCTACCTACCCTGGTGTCATCCTGGGGACGGTTAATTATGGCGTATTTTTGAATGTGCTTGATGCAAATCTAGCTGTGAAGTGTACAACTGGGGCACAACTGCTGCCACTGAAGGGGTGGGTGTGTGTGGGGCCCAATTTTTTGAAAAAAGGGAGACTCCGCTTGGAGTAACCCTTGCTTGCTGTGTTTTTTAAAAGGAGCCAAGATGAACAGAGCTGGGATCAGGAAAGACTTTGCTACCTACCCCGGTGTCATTCTGGGGACGGATAAGAATGGCGTATTTTTGAATGTGCTTGATGCAAATCTAGCTGTGAATTGTACAACTGGGGCACAACTACTGCCACTGAAGGGGTGGGTGTGTGTGGGGCCCAATTTTTGGAAAAAAGGGAGACTCCGCTTGGAGTAACCCTTGCTTACATTGTTTTTAATGAAGCCAAGATGAACAGAGCTGGGATCAGGAAAGACTTTGCTACCTACCCTGGTGTCATCCTGGGGACGGTTAATTATGGCGTATTTTTGAATGTGCTTGATGCAAATCTAGCTGTAAAGTGTACAACTGGGGCACAACTGCTGCCACTGAAGGGGTGGGTGTGTGTGGGGCCCAATTTTTGGAAAAAAGGGAGACTCTGCTTGGAGTAACCCTTGCTTACATTGTTTTTAAAAGAAGCCAAGATGAACAGAGCTGGGATCAGGAAAGACTTTGCTACCTACCCTGGTGTCATCCTGGGGACGATTAATTATGGCGTATTTTTGAATGTGCTTGATGCAAATCTAGCTGTGAAGTGTACAACTGGGGCACAACTGCTGCCACTGAAGGGGTGGGTGTGTGTGTGGGGTCCAATTTTTTGAAAAAAGGGAGACTCCGCTTGGAGTAACCCTTGCTTGCTGTGTTTTTTAAAAGGAGCCAAGATGAACAGAGCTGGGATCAGGAAAGACTTTGCTACCTACCCTGGTGTCATCCTGGGGACGGTTAATTATGGCGTATTTTTGAATGTGCTTGATGCAAATCAAGCTGTGAAGTGTACAACTGGGGCACAACTGCTGCCACTGAAGGGGTGGGTGTGTGTGGGGTCCAATTTTTTGAAAAAAAGGAGACTCCGCTTGGAGTAACCCTTGCTTGCTGTGTTTTTTAAAAGGAGCCAAGATGAACAGAGCTGGGATCAGGAAAGACTTTGCTACCTACCCTGGTGTCATCCTGGTGACGGTTAATTATGGAGTATTTTTGAATGTGCTTGATGCAAATCTAGCTGTGAAGTGTACAACTGGGGCACAACTGCTGCCACTGAAGGGGTGGGTGTGTGTGGGGCCCAATTTTTGAAAAAAAGGGAGACTCCGCTTGGAGTAACCCTTGCTTGCTGTGTTTTTTAAAAGGAGCCAAGATGAACAGAGCTGGGATCAGGAAAGACTTTGCTACCTACCCTGGTGTCATCCTGGGGACGGTTAATTATGGCGTATTTTTGAATGTGCTTGATGCAAATCTAGCTGTGAAGTGTACAACTGGGGCACAACTGCTGCCACTGAAGGGGTGGGTGTGTGTGGGGCCCAATTTTTGGAAAAAAGGGAGACTCCGCTTGGAGTAACCCTTGCTTGCTGTGTTTTTTAAAAGGAGCCAAGATGAACAGAGCTGGGATCAGGAAAGACTTTGCTACCTACCCTGGTGTCATCCTGGTGACGGTTAATTATGGCGTATTTTTGAATGTGCTTGATGCAAATCTAGCTGTGAAGTGTACAACTGGGGCACAACTGCTGCCACTGAAGGGGTGGGTGTGTGTGGGGCCCAATTTTTGGAAAAAAGGGAGACTCCGCTTGGAGTAACCCTTGCTTACATTGTTTTTAAAAGAAGCCAAGATGAACAGAGCTGGGATAAGGAAAGACTTTGCTACCTACCCTGGTGTCATCCTGGGGACGGTTAATTATGGCGTATTTTTGAATGTGCTTGATGCAAATCTAGCTGTGAAGTGTACAATTGGGGCACAACTGCTGCCACTGAAGGGGTGGGTATGTGTGGGGCCCAATTTTTGGAAAAAAGGGAGACTCTGCTTGGAGTAACCCTTGCTTACACTGTTTTTAAAAGAAGCCAAGATGAACAGAGCTGGGATCAGGAAAGACTTTGCTACCTACCCCGGTGTCATCCTGTGGACGGTTAATTATGGCGTATTTTTGAATGTGCTTGATGCAAATCTAGCTGTGAAGTGTACAACTGGGGCACAACTGCTGCCACTGAAGGGGTGGGTGTGTGTGGGGCCCAATTTTTGGAAAAAAGGGAGACTCCGCTTGGAGTAACCCTTGCTTGCTGTGTTTTTTAAAAGGAGCCAAGATGAACAGAGCTGGGATCAGGAAAGACTTTGCTACCTACCCTGGTGTCATCCTGGGGACGGTTAATTATGGCGTATTTTTGAATGTGCTTGATGCAAATCTAGCTGTGAAGTGTACAACTGGGGCACAACTGCTGCCACTGAAGGGGTGGGTGTGTGTGGGGCCCAATTTTTTGAAAAAAGGGAGACTCTGCTTGGAGTAACCCTTGCTTACACTGTTTTTAAAAGAAGCCAAGATGAACAGAGCTGGGATCAGGAAAGACTTTGCTACCTACCCCGGTGTCATTCTGGGGACGGATAAGAATGGCGTATTTTTGAATGTGCTTGATGCAAATCTAGCTGTAAAGTGTACAACTGGGGCACAACTGCTGCCACTGAAGGGGTGGGTGTGTGTGGGGCCCAATTTTTGGAAAAAAGGGAGACTCTGCTTGGAGTAACCCTTGCTTACATTGTTTTTAAAAGAAGCCAAGATGAACAGAGCTGGGATCAGGAAAGACTTTGCTACCTACCCTGGTGTCATCCTGGGGACGATTAATTATGGCGTATTTTTGAATGTGCTTGATGCAAATCTAGCTGTGAAGTGTACAACTGGGGCACAACTGCTGCCACTGAAGGGGTGGGTGTGTGTGTGGGGTCCAATTTTTTGAAAAAAGGGAGACTCCGCTTGGAGTAACCCTTGCTTGCTGTGTTTTTTAAAAGAAGCCAAGATGAACAGAGCTGGGATCAGGAAAGACTTTGCTACCTACCCTGGTGTCATCCTGGGGACGGTTAATTATGGCGTATTTTTGAATGTGCTTGATGCAAATCAAGCTGTGAAGTGTACAACTGGGGCACAACTGCTGCCACTGAAAGGGTGGGTGTGTATGGGGTCCAATTTTTTGAAAAAAAGGAGACTCCGCTTGGAGTAACCCTTGCTTGCTGTGTTTTTTAAAAGGAGCCAAGATGAACAGAGCTGGGATCAGGAAAGACTTTGCTACCTACCCTGGTGTCATCCTGGTGACGGTTAATTATGGAGTATTTTTGAATGTGCTTGATGCAAATCTAGCTGTGAAGTGTACAACTGGGGCACAACTGCTGCCACTGAAGGGGTGGGTGTGTGGGGCCCAATTTTTGAAAAAAAGGGAGACTCCGCTTGGAGTAACCCTTGCTTGCTGTGTTTTTTAAAAGGAGCCAAGATGAACAGAGCTGGGATCAGGAAAGACTTTGCTACCTACCCTGGTGTCATCCTGGGGACGGTTAATTATGGCGTATTTTTGAATGTGCTTGATGCAAATCTAGCTGTGAAGTGTACAACTGGGGCACAACTGCTGCCACTGAAGGGGTGGGTGTGTGTGGGGCCCAATTTTTGGAAAAAAGGGAGACTCCGCTTGGAGTAACCCTTGCTTGCTGTGTTTTTTAAAAGGAGCCAAGATGAACAGAGCTGGGATCAGGAAAGACTTTGCTACCTACCCTGGTGTCATCCTGGGGACGGTTAATTATGGCGTATTTTTGAATGTGCTTGATGCAAATCTAGCTGTGAAGTGTACAACTGGGGCACAACTGCTGCCACTGAAGGGGTGGGTGTGTGTGGGGCCCAATTTTTTGAAAAAAGGGAGACTCCGCTTGGAGTAACCCTTGCTTGCTGTGTTTTTTAAAAGGAGCCAAGATGAACAGAGCTGGGATCAGGAAAGACTTTGCTACCTACCCTGGTGTCATCCTGGTGACGGTTAATTATGGCGTATTTTTGAATGTGCTTGATGCAAATCTAGCTGTGAAGTGTACAACTGGGGCACAACTGCTGCCACTGAAGGGGTGGGTGTGTGTGGGGCCCAATTTTTGGAAAAAAGGGAGACTCTGCTTGGAGTAACCCTTGCTTACATTGTTTTTAAAAGAAGCCAAGATGAACAGAGCTGGGATCAGGAAAGACTTTGCTACCTACCCTGGTGTCATCCTGGGGACGGTTAATTATGGCGTATTTTTGAATGTGCTTGATGCAAATCAAGCTGTGAAGTGTACAACTGGGGCACAACTGCTGCCACTGAAGGGGTGGGTGTGTGTGGGGTCCAATTTTTTGAAAAAAAGGAGACTCCGCTTGGAGTAACTCTTGCTTGCTGTGTTTTTTAAAAAGGAGCAAAGATGAACAGAGCTGGGATCAGGAAAGACTTTGCTACCTACCCTGGTGTCATACTGGGGACGGTTAATTATGGCGTATTTTTGAATGTGCTTGATGCAAATCTAGCTGTAAAGTGTACAACTGGGGCACAACTGCTGCCACTGAAGGGGTGGGTGTGTGTGGGGCCCAATTTTTGGAAAAAAGGGAGACTCTGCTTGGAGTAACCCTTGCTTACATTGTTTTTAAAAGAAGCCAAGATGAACAGAGCTGGGATCAGGAAAGACTTTGCTACCTACCCTGGTGTCATCCTGGGGACGATTAATTATGGCGTATTTTTGAATGTGCTTGATGCAAATCTAGCTGTGAAGTGTACAACTGGGGCACAACTGCTGCCACTGAAGGGGTGGGTGTGTGTGGGGCCCAATTTTTTGAAAAAAGGGAGACTCCGCTTGGAGTAACCCTTGCTTGCTGTGTTTTTTAAAAGGAGCCAAGATGAACAGAGCTGGGATCAGGAAAGACTTTGCTACCTACCCCGGTGTCATTCTGGGGACGGATAAGAATGGCGTATTTTTGAATGTGCTTGATGCAAATCTAGCTGTGAATTGTACAACTGGGGCACAACTACTGCCACTGAAGGGGTGGGTGTGTGTGGGGCCCAATTTTTGGAAAAAAGTGAGACTCCGCTTGGAGTAACCCTTGCTTACATTGTTTTTAAAAGAAGCCAAGATGAACAGAGCTGGGATCAGGAAAGACTTTGCTACCTACCCTGATGTCATCCTGGGGACGGTTAATTATGGCGTATTTTTGAATGTGCTTGATGCAAATCTAGCTGTAAAGTGTACAACTGGGGCACAACTGCTGCCACTGAAGGGGTGGGTGTGTGTGGGGCCCAATTTTTGGAAAAAAGGGAGACTCTGCTTGGAGTAACCCTTGCTTACATTGTTTTTAAAAGAAGCCAAGATGAACAGAGCTGGGATCAGGAAAGACTTTGCTACCTACCCTGGTGTCATCCTGGGGACGAATAATTATGGCGTATTTTTGAATGTGCTTGATGCAAATCTAGCTGTGAAGTGTACAACTGGGGCACAACTGCTGCCACTGAAGGGGTGGGTGTGTGTGTGGTGTCCAATTTTTTGAAAAAAGGGAGACTCCGCTTGGAGTAACCCTTGCTTGCTGTGTTTTTTAAAAGGAGCCAAGATGAACAGAGCTGGGATCAGGAAAGACTTTGCTACCTACCCTGGTGTCATCCTGGGGACGGTTAATTATGGCGTATTTTTGAATGTGCTTGATGCAAATCAAGCTGTGAAGTGTACAACTGGGGCACAACTGCTGCCACTGAAGGGGTGGGTGTGTGTGGGGTCCAATTTTTGAAAAAAAGGAGACTCCGCTTGGAGTAACCCTTGCTTGCTGTGTTTTTTAAAAGGAGCCAAGATGAACAGAGCTGGGATCAGGAAAGACTTTGCTACCTACCCTGGTGTCATCCTGGTGACGGTTAATTATGGAGTATTTTTGAATGTGCTTGATGCAAATCTAGCTGTGAAGTGTACAACTGGGGCACAACTGCTGCCACTGAAGGGGTGGGTGTGTGTGGGGCCCAATTTTTGAAAAAAAGGGAGACTCCGCTTGGAGTAACCCTTGCTTGCTGTGTTTTTTAAAAGGAGCCAAGATGAACAGAGCTGGGATCAGGAAAGACTTTGCTACCTACCCTGGTGTCATCCTGGGGACGGTTAATTATGGCGTATTTTTGAATGTGCTTGATGCAAATCTAGCTGTGAAGTGTACAACTGGGGCACAACTGCTGCCACTGAAGGGGTGGGTGTGTGTGGGGCCCAATTTTTGGAAAAAAGGGAGACTCCGCTTGGAGTAACCCTTGCTTGCTGTGTTTTTTAAAAGGAGCCAAGATGAACAGAGCTGGGATCAGGAAAGACTTTGCTACCTACCCTGGTGTCATCCTGGTGACGGTTAATTATGGCGTATTTTTGAATGTGCTTGATGCAAATCTAGCTGTGAAGTGTACAACTGGGGCACAACTGCTGCCACTGAAGGGGTGGGTGTGTGTGGGGCCCAATTTTTGGAAAAAAGGGAGACTCTGCTTGGAGTAACCCTTGCTTACATTGTTTTTAAAAGAAGCCAAGATGAACAGAGCTGGGATCAGGAAAGACTTTGCTACCTACCCTGGTGTCATCCTGGGGACGGTTAATTATGGCGTATTTTTGAATGTGCTTGATGCAAATCAAGCTGTGAAGTGTACAACTGGGGCACAACTGCTGCCACTGAAGGGGTGGGTGTGTGTGGGGTCCAATTTTTTGAAAAAAAGGAGACTCCGCTTGGAGTAACTCTTGCTTGCTGTGTTTTTTAAAAGGAGCAAAGATGAACAGAGCTGGGATCAGGAAAGACTTTGCTACCTACCCTGGTGTCATACTGGGGACGGTTAATTATGGCGTATTTTTGAATGTGCTTGATGCAAATCTAGCTGTAAAGTGTACAACTGGGGCACAACTGCTGCCACTGAAGGGGTGGGTGTGTGTGGGGCCCAATTTTTGGAAAAAAGGGAGACTCTGCTTGGAGTAACCCTTGCTTACATTGTTTTTAAAAGAAGCCAAGATGAACAGAGCTGGGATCAGGAAAGACTTTGCTACCTACCCTGGTGTCATCCTGGGGACGATTAATTATGGCGTATTTTTGAATGTGCTTGATGCAAATCTAGCTGTGAAGTGTACAACTGGGGCACAACTGCTGCCACTGAAGGGGTGGGTGTGTGTGGGGCCCAATTTTTTGAAAAAAGGGAGACTCCGCTTGGAGTAACCCTTGCTTGCTGTGTTTTTTAAAAGGAGCCAAGATGAACAGAGCTGGGATCAGGAAAGACTTTGCTACCTACCCCGGTGTCATTCTGGGGACGGATAAGAATGGCGTATTTTTGAATGTGCTTGATGCAAATCTAGCTGTGAATTGTACAACTGGGGCACAACTACTGCCACTGAAGGGGTGGGTGTGTGTGGGGCCCAATTTTTGGAAAAAAGTGAGACTCCGCTTGGAGTAACCCTTGCTTACATTGTTTTTAAAAGAAGCCAAGATGAACAGAGCTGGGATCAGGAAAGACTTTGCTACCTACCCTGATGTCATCCTGGGGACGGTTAATTATGGCGTATTTTTGAATGTGCTTGATGCAAATCTAGCTGTAAAGTGTACAACTGGGGCACAACTGCTGCCACTGAAGGGGTGGGTGTGTGTGGGGCCCAATTTTTGGAAAAAAGGGAGACTCTGCTTGGAGTAACCCTTGCTTACATTGTTTTTAAAAGAAGCCAAGATGAACAGAGCTGGGATCAGGAAAGACTTTGCTACCTACCCTGGTGTCATCCTGGGGACGAATAATTATGGCGTATTTTTGAATGTGCTTGATGCAAATCTAGCTGTGAAGTGTACAACTGGGGCACAACTGCTGCCACTGAAGGGGTGGGTGTGTGTGTGGGGTCCAATTTTTTGAAAAAAGGGAGACTCCGCTTGGAGTAACCCTTGCTTGCTGTGTTTTTTAAAAGGAGCCAAGATGAACAGAGCTGGGATCAGGAAAGACTTTGCTACCTACCCTGGTGTCATCCTGGGGACGGTTAATTATGGCGTATTTTTGAATGTGCTTGATGCAAATCAAGCTGTGAAGTGTACAACTGGGGCACAACTGCTGCCACTGAAGGGGTGGGTGTGTGTGGGGTCCAATTTTTGAAAAAAAGGAGACTCCGCTTGGAGTAACCCTTGCTTGCTGTGTTTTTTAAAAGGAGCCAAGATGAACAGAGCTGGGATCAGGAAAGACTTTGCTACCTACCCTGGTGTCATCCTGGTGACGGTTAATTATGGAGTATTTTTGAATGTGCTTGATGCAAATCTAGCTGTGAAGTGTACAACTGGGGCACAACTGCTGCCACTGAAGGGGTGGGTGTGTGTGGGGCCCAATTTTTGAAAAAAAGGGAGACTCCGCTTGGAGTAACCCTTGCTTGCTGTGTTTTTTAAAAGGAGCCAAGATGAACAGAGCTGGGATCAGGAAAGACTTTGCTACCTACCCTGGTGTCATCCTGGGGACGGTTAATTATGGCGTATTTTTGAATGTGCTTGATGCAAATCTAGCTGTGAAGTGTACAACTGGGGCACAACTGCTGCCACTGAAGGGGTGGGTGTGTGTGGGGCCCAATTTTTGGAAAAAAGGGAGACTCCGCTTGGAGTAACCCTTGCTTGCTGTGTTTTTTAAAAGGAGCCAAGATGAACAGAGCTGGGATCAGGAAAGACTTTGCTACCTACCCTGGTGTCATCCTGGTGACGGTTAATTATGGCGTATTTTTGAATGTGCTTGATGCAAATCTAGCTGTGAAGTGTACAACTGGGGCACAACTGCTGCCACTGAAGGGGTGGGTGTGTGTGGGGTCCATTTTTTTGAAAAAAAGGAGACTCCGTTCGGAGTAACTCTTGCTTGCTGTGTTTTTTAAAAGGAGCCAAGATGAACAGAGCTGGGATCAGGAAAGACTTTGCTACCTACCCTGGTGTCATCCTGGGGACGTTTAATTATGGCATATTTTTGAATGTGCTTGATGCAAATCTAGCTGTGAAGTGTACAATTGGGGCACAACTGCTGCCACTGAAGGGGTGGGTATGTGTGGGGCCCAATTTTTGGAAAAAAGGGAGACTCTGCTTGGAGTAACCCTTGCTTACAATGTTTTTAAAAGAAGCCAAGATGAACAGAGCTGGGATCAGGAAAGACTTTGCTACCTACCCCGGTGTCATCCTGTGGACGGTTAATTATGGCGTATTTTTGAATGTGCTTGATGCAAATTTGGCTGTGAAGTGTACAACTGGGGCACAACTGCTGCCACTGAAGGGGTGGGTGTGTGTGGGGCCCAATTTTTGGAAAAAAGGGAGACTCCGCTTGGAGTAACCCTTGCTTGCTGTGTTTTTTAAAAGGAGCCAAGATGAACAGAGCTGGGATCAGGAAAGACTTTGCTACCTACCCTGGTGTCATCCTGGGGACGGTTAATTATGGCGTATTTTTGAATGTGCTTGATGCAAATCTAGCTGTGAAGTGTACAACTGGGGCACAACTGCTGCCACTGAAGGGGTGGGTGTGTGTGGGGCCCAATTTTTTGAAAAAAGGGAGACTCCGCTTGGAGTAACCCTTGCTTGCTGTGTTTTTTAAAAGGAGCCAAGATGAACAGAGCTGGGATCAGGAAAGACTTTGCTACCTACCCTGGTGTCATCCTGGGGACGGTTAATTATGGCGTATTTTTGAATGTGCTTGATGCAAATCTAGCTGTGAAGTGTACAACTGGGGCACAACTGCTGCCACTGAAGGGGTGGGTGTGTGTGGGGCCCAATTTTTGGAAAAAAGGGAGACTCCGCTTGGAGTAACCCTTGCTTACATTGTTTTTAAAAGAAGCCAAGATGAACAGAGCTGGGATAAGGAAAGACTTTGCTACCTACCCTGGTGTCATCCTGGGGACGGTTAATTATGGCGTATTTTTGAATGTGCTTGATGCAAATCTAGCTGTGAAGTGTACAATTGGGGCACAACTGCTGCCACTGAAGGGGTGGGTGTGTGTGGGGCCCAATTTTTGGAAAAAAGGGAGACTCTGCTTGGAGTAACCCTTGCTTACACTGTTTTTAAAAGAAGCCAAGATGAACAGAGCTGGGATCAGGAAAGACTTTGCTACCTACCCTGGTGTCATCCTGGGGACGGTTAATTATGGCGTATTTTTCAATGTGCTTGATGCAAATCTAGCTGTGAAGTGTACAACTGGGGCACAACTGCTGCCACTGAAGGGGTGGGTGTGTGTGGGGCCCAATTTTTTGAAAAAAAGGGAGACTCTGCTTGGAGTAACCCTTGCTTGCTGTGTTTTTTAAAAGGAGCCAAGATGAACAGAGCTGGGATCAGGAAAGACTTTGCTACCCACCCTGGTGTCATCCTGGGGACGGTTAATTATGGCGTATTTTTGAATGTGCTTGATGTAAATCTAGCTGTGAAGTGTACAACTGGGGCACAACTGCTGCCACTGAAGGGGTGGGTGTGTGTGGGGCCCAATTTTTGGAAAAAAGGGAGACTCCGCTTGCAGTAACCCTTGCTTGCTGTGTTTTTTAAAAGGAGCCAAGATGAACAGAGCTGGGATCAGGAAAGACTTTGCTACCTACCCTGGTGTCATCCTGGGGACGGTTAATTATGGCGTATTTTTGAATGTGCTTGATGCAAATCTTGCGGTGAAGTGTACAATTGGGGCATGACCAGCTGAGGGAGTATTCTCCGGTCGTGATGTCTGTGTTACCAAACCCCTTATACTATAAATAAACACACGGACTGCATGCGACTTGGTTCAAATGGCCACAGCAGCCTTTTATTGCCTATTGTTCACAAACTAAGCACCTTAGGGACGCCGTCCAACGGGCGACCCAAAACAACACACATATAACAATAGACAATGCCAATTACATGACCCTCCCGGGGGCAGGCCCAGTCCATAACTACTACTCCCCCTGCCCCTGGCCGCAACACACCGACCCAGAGACGAGGTGCCAATCACCCACGGATTGACACCCCCACACTTTGGCAGAACCCCGTGCCTGCCACATCCCGGAACCGAGAGCCACCATACCGAGACAATGACTCCCGGTCCAGTTACCAGTCACTTCCAACCTCTGGACCAGACCTACCCCCCCCGCCGCTGTGACAAATAGCATCCCAACATCCCAAACCACGTCCCCCAGATGACAACACAAAAAAAGGGAGGGTGGGCGGGGATCTCTTGGCGTCCGGAAGAAGAAGAGGAGGTAACCCCCTCCTCTCCCAGACTAATCCTTTCCCTACTCCTCCTCTTCCTCCCAAGCTAAACCACCCCTTAATGCCATATTAGGCCTGCCAAGCAAACTGTCCCTATTAACCCCATCACTCCCTAACTTCCCCTTGGTCATGTCGCCCCTCCTCCCCAGGGGATCCATGGCTGTCTTGACCAGCTGAGGGAGTATTCTCCGGTCGTGATGTCTGTGTTACCAAACCCCTTATACTATAAATAAACACACGGACTGCATGCAACTTGGTTCAAATGGCCACAGCAGCCTTTTATTGCCTATTGTTCACAAACTAAGCACCTTAGGGACGCCGTCCAACGGGCGACCCAAAACAACACACATATAACAATAGACAATGCCAATTACATGACCCTCCCGGGGGCAGGCCCAGTCCATAACTACTACTCCCCCTGCCCCTGGCCGCAACACACCGACCCAGAGACGAGGTGCCAATCACCCACGGATTGACACCCCCACACTTTGGCAGAACCCCGTGCCTGCCACATCCCGGAACCGAGAGCCACCATACCGAGACAATGACTCCCGGTCCAGTTACCAGTCACTTCCAACCTCTGGACCAGACCTACCCCCCCCGCCACAGGACAGACCACGTGACACCTTACGTGGCCTGGACCCGCCACACACCAAAAGCTCGCTCAACACCATCCTGCAGGCCCAATGCCCATAAATCCACTCCAATGTCGTTGAGGTGCACTCCGTCACCCCTCCGAAACCGCCAATCTGCCGGCTCCAACTCCCTGTGCCTCACCACAATCCCACCGTTCCTGATCACAAACCTGGCAACCACACGATTCACCTGGGCCCTGGCCTTATTGACCTTTTCCACCGACCGAGCCCCCCTCCATGACAACCTGGTCACTATGTCTGACCACACGATAATCAAACCCGGGTACTGCTTCCACAACCGCAGTAAGTCAATCTTTATATCCCGGATCAGATCCCGTGACGCCCGGACTCCCAGATCATTACCTCCTACGTGTAATACCAGCACATCCGGAGGCCGGTCAACCTTACAATAACGACCAAATTCTGGGACCACCCTGCCCCACTCCATGCCCCGAACACCGATCCACCGAACAGTCGCCTGCCCTCGATCCAGCCCTAGCTGCCGACCATTCGGGCGAACCGCCGCCCGCCGAGCACCCCAGAACACGAAGGAATGCCCCAGAATCCAGATTAGGCACATCCCTACAACAAAGAAAGACAACGAAAACAGAAATTAAAACCAATAACATCACCACCATCAACGCCTCTCAGAAAAACCCATTCTACCTCCGTCCTCTAACACTTGTACATTACCCCCTCTTTTTTTTTTTTTTTTTTTTACATATAAAACCACTTCCAAACCACCAAACCACCTGTACCTAGACCAAAGTTACCATAATGCTACAACAGCTGCGGCCTCACGTACCGCCGAAAACAAGAAGATTCCCATCTACCAATACGCTTTACCACCTCATCTCCAAGCCCCCAACGAGCGGCCTCCGTAGCTGCCCCTATCCGAAAGGAATGCGACCCGAAATCCTCCGGGCGCTCCCCCACATTCCGCAAACTTCGCCGCAGAACCGCTACAAACTGGAACCTTGATAAAAAGGACCCATCCACGTGCCGCAAAAATGGGCCCGGTAAACCTCCCCTCACGGCCATGAATTGCTCCACCAAACGTACTGGGCACAACTCCTCCCCCGGGACCGCGTATAACACCACCAACCTACCCCGACCCAGCTGATCCGTTTTCGACCGACTAATCCGGCACTCCACCTGATCACCGCCCACTCGCACATCCTCAAGCAGCAACCCGCCGCCTGTCACCCTGGATGGGCTTACCAACTCACCGATCCGGAAAGCCCCATAAAAAGCAAGACCGAAAGCTGTTGTAAACAAAACAGTCTCGTAAACCGACTCACAAATGCCGCTCAGGCCCCCCACCAACCGCCTCAACAAACCAAACGATACGGGACGCCTCTTGTCCCTCTCCCGCACACCGCGGCGGAACCCCCGCAAGGCCCGTCGAACCCGAAAATCCTGCGAAACATCTTGTTCCCCTCTCATTTTTAACCAAAACGCCACCGCCGCCACCCGATGCGCCACGGCCGACGCCGATCGCCCGGCCGAGAAATCCACACTCACCAACGCCAGTAATGCCACCAAGTAATCCACGCTTACCCCATCAAACATCCGACCCAGCAACTCCTCCCATTCAGCCCACACCTTAGCATATCGGCACCAAGTCACCTCAGTCACCGAATTCCGAATCAATTCTGAGATCACCGCCTCACCAGATTCCATAAATCCACGGGACACTCCACTCCGACTTCGTCCGCCCAAGGCAGTAGCGCCCGAAACCTGCTGAACTGAAAACGAGACAAAGCGTCAGCCACCCCATTGTCAACTCCCGGAACGTGCTTTGCCACCACCTGTACATTCAGCTGCAGACATCTCAACACTAAATGCCGCAAAAACACCACCACTGGCTCCGACTTAGCTGACAAGTTGTTAATAGCAAACACCACCGCCTGGTTATCACAATGGAAGCAAACCTTCCTCCCGGCAAAACGCGACCCCCACAGCTCCACTGCTACCACGATAGGAAATAGCTCCAACAGAGCCAAATTCCTGACCAAACCGCTCTCCCGCCACGCCTGTGGCCACCGACCCACACACCAGTGACCTCGAAACACGGCCCCAAACCCTGCCGACCCAGCCGCATCGGTGAACAGCTGTAACGCCCCGTTAGACGCCACCTTCTCCATCACCAGGGCCCGGCCATTGAAACACTGCAAAAATTGATCCCATACCAAAAGATCGTCCTTGATCGCCTTCGTGATTCGCACGAAATGTGTCGGCGACCGCACACCTGCCGTCGCCGTTGCCAAACGTCTCGCAAAAACTCTCCCCATCGGCATAATCCTGCAAGCGAAATTCAATTTCCCAAGCAAGGACTGCACCACCTTAAGCCGCACCTTCCTTGCCGCCTTCACCCCTGCCACCGCGGCCCTCAAATCACGAACCTTCTCCTCCGGCAACCTACATTCCATGGCAATAGAATCAATCTCAATCCCCAAAAAACGCATCACAGGCGCCGGGCCTTCCGTCTTATCGGGGGCCAAGGGAATTCCGAAGCTGTCTGCGACTTTCTGCAACGCAAATAACAACCCCGCACAAACCATTGAACCCGCCGGCCCCACACAAAGAAAATCGTCCAAATAGTGAATAATGGACGTAAGCCCAGACACATCCCGAACCACCCACTCCACAAACGAACTAAACGCCTCAAAATACGAACACGAAATTGAACAACCCATTGGCAAACACCGATCAACATAATAACTGCCATCCCACCAGCAACCTAACAAATGCTGACTATCTGGATGAACCGGTAACAACCGAAACGCCGCTTCCACATCAGCCTTTGCCATCAACGCACCCCGACCCGCGGCCCTGACCAGGTCCAACGCCTTGTCGAACGACACATAATATACCGCCGCTAACTCCGGTGCAATGCCATCATTCACCGATAACCCCTCTGGGTAAGACAAATGATGGATAAGCCGAAATTTGTTCAGCTCTTTCTTCGGCACAACCCCCAATGGCGAAACCACCAACTTCGAACACGGCGGGGCGTCATAAGGACCGCCCATTCTGCCCAAAACCACCTCCTTTCTCAGCTTCTCATCCACCACATCCGCATGATCCCGAGCAGAACGTAAATTACGGTACGGCGGGGGCGATGGACTAACAGCCGACGGGATACGGAAACCGTCAGAAAAACCAAACCATAACAACGCCGCTGCCTCGCCGTCCGGATACCTATTTAAAAAGGGGGCCATCGCTTCTACCTTCACCGGCGTCATCCCTTTTTCCAACCCCGTCACCCGCTTTTCCTTTCCCCTTTTTAAAGCACTTGGACAAGCTATGTCCTCCCCCACAACCTGAGCATTCATGCTTAAACCGGCATGCCGCTCCAAACCTGCACTGCCCCTCATTATATTGCCAACAGAAACCTTTTTTCTGACTTGCCGGGGACCCGGCACCCGGTCCCCCGGCACCCCCCCGAAAGGGCTGAGTCGGTGCCGACATCAGTCGCATCCATAAGGAAATATCCTTATGGTCCCAACGCATATCCGGCCGCAACGCCTTCCGCTGCCGGAATTGCTCGTCGTAACGCAGCCACGCCAGCCCGCCATAAACCCGATAAGCCTCCCCTATCGCATCCATGTAACCAAACAAGGCCGAACAATGCTCCGACTCCTTTTCCCCGACCACGCTCACCAAAATCGCAAACGCTTGCAACCAGTTTGCAAAAGTCCGAGGAATAAGCCTATAACGGCGCTTTTCCTCCTCGTCCTTCTCCTTTTTGGAGTCGCTCGGCTTAACCCTATCCAAATTAAATTTCTCCAGGGGAAGCAGAGAAAAAATCTCCACATATTCCCCTTTCCAAATTTTTTCCCGCACCTCCTTCTTTAAATGAGCCCCCAGCGGGCCCTCAAAACAAACATAAACTTCGCTTTTAGCCCTATCATCTAGGCGCACCACCTCATCCTCCTTCTCCTTTTCTTTTTCCTTTGCCCCCTCCGCCGCACTCCCCCCTGCGCCCCCACCTTCCGCCGCGCCCGCTCCGTCCCCCCCTCCCACCGCCGCCGCCCCCCGACCTGTCGTCCCCACCCACGCCGCCGCCGGCGCCTGCGCCGCCCCCCCCCAGCCCCGGCAACCGCCGCCAACCCCTGCAACAGCCCCAACAACTGGCTCCACACTGCTACACCGCCGGGCGCTGCCGTGTCCACAGCCGCCCTCCCGCCCCCGACACTCCCCGCCAGCGCAGCCCCTGCCGCCCCCGCTGCCGTCTCACCCAACCGCGGCTCAGCGTCCCCCGATACCGCAGCCTCGCTGTCCTCCGTCTGCCGACCATCCGACTCCTCCGACAGCACGACCTCCTCATCCTCGCCGCTGACATCTTCTTCCATCCGACATCCGGGGGGCGCCGCCGCGGCACCCCCCCCACCACGGCCGCCAAACCGGGCCGCCGCGTGGGCAGTGCCGTCCCCGCTCCGTCTCTTGCCCTGGGGCGACAGCCCAGGAGACCGTCCTGTCCCCCGCGCCGGCACCCCAGGCCTCGACCTCTTGCGCCCGCGCCCACCCCCTCGCCGACTGCCAGGGGACTCTGGACGCGGACTGATGGACGCCCGGCTCTGGATCCCAGCCGTCGCCGCCTCTGGCCCTCCTGGGCCGCTGCAGGCCTCCTGCCGCTGGGTCCTCCCGCTCCCACGGGACACCGCCACATCCGGGGGCTGCACAGCGGTCCTGAGTGACCGGGCGGTCGCCGCATGGCTCACGCCGTCACCCCTGCTCACTGCCGCGCCAGGGTCAGGCACCACAGACCTCCCCCTGGCGCTGGACCTACCGCCGCCTGCAGCCCCTCGGTCCCCCCCGCCGACTGCAGGGGGAACTGCTGGCCTCCCTCCCTCGCCGAGCGCGCTCCCGACCTGGAGCCGCTGCCGTCACTGGAACTCCAGCCCGGAGGCCGGGACCGGAAGTAGGCCCCACGCTGGCCACTCCCACCTCCCGACCACCGCGGCTGGAACGCAGATTCCTCCCGCTGCTGCTGGGAGCAGCAGCCGGCCTGCGCTGCTGCTCGGCCCGCTGCGGAGGGTCCCTGGAGGAGCTCTGGCATCTCCTCCTCGCCCCCCCCCGCACCCGGGGAATACCTGCGGGGGGGCCGCGACTGGCGCACAACACGGCTGGAGGAGCGAGGGGCAAGCGCCGACGGGTTAACCCCGGCAGCCCTGATGTGGGACTGCACTGCCAGGGGCCCGTGCGCTGCAATGGCTGCTGCAATCAGGCGCTGAAGTTCCTGGAGATCAGCCATGGTGACTCGTGCTGCTGATCTCTTGGCGTCCGGAAGAAGAAGAGGAGGTAACCCCCTCCTCTCCCAGACTAATCCTTTCCCTACTCCTCCTCTTCCTCCCAAGCTAAACCACCCCTTAATGCCATATTAGGTCTGCCAAGCAAACTGACCCTATTAACCCCATCACTCCCTAACTCCCCCTTGGTCATGTCGCCCCTCCTCCCCAGGGGATCCATGGCTGTCTCAACTGCTGCCACTGAAGGGGTGGGTGTGTGTGGGGCCCAATTTTTGGAAAAAAGGGAGACTCTGCTTGGAGTAACCCTTGCTTGCTGTGTTTTTTAAAAGGAGCCAAGATGAACAGAGCTGGGATCAGGAAAGACTTTGCTACCCACCCTGGTGTCATCCTGGGGACGGTTAATTATGGCGTATTTTTGAATGTGCTTGATGTAAATCTAGCTGTGAAGTGTACAACTGGGGCACAACTGCTGCCACTGAAGGGGTGGGTGTGTGTGGGGCCCAATTTTTGGAAAAAAGGGAGACTCCGCTTGGAGTAACCCTTGCTTGCTGTGTTTTTTAAAAGGAGCCAAGATGAACAGAGCTGGGATCAGGAAAGACTTTGCTACCTACCCTGGTGTCATCCTGGGGACGGTTAATTATGGCGTATTTTTGAATGTGCTTGATGCAAATCTTGCTGTGAAGTGTACAATTGGGGCACAACTGCTGCCACTGAAGGGGTGGGTGTGTGTGGGGCCCAATTTTTGGAAAAAAGGGAGACTCTGCTTGGAGTAACCCTTGCTTACACTGTTTTTAAAAGAAGCCAAGATGAACAGAGCTGGGATCAGGAAAGACTTTGCTACCTACCCCGGTGTCATCCTGTGGACGGTTAATTATGGCGTATTTTTGAATGTGCTTGATGCAAATCTAGCTGTGAAGTGTACAACTGGGGCACAACTGCTGCCACTGAAGGGGTGGGTGTGTGTGGGGCCCAATTTTTGGAAAAAAGGGAGACTCTGCTTGGAGTAACCCTTGCTTGCTGTGTTTTTTAAAAGAAGCCAAGATGAACAGAGCTGGGATCAGGAAAGACTTTGCTACCTACCCTGGTGTCATCCTGGGGACGGTTAATTATGGCGTATTTTTGAATGTGCTTGATGCAAATCTAGCTGTGAAGTGTACAACTGGGGCACAACTGCTGCCACTGAAGGGGTGGGTGTGTGTGGGGCCCAATTTTTTGAAAAAAGGGAGACTCTGCTTGGAGTAACCCTTGCTTGCTGTTTTCTTTTAAAAGGAGCCAAGATGAACAGAGCTGGGATCAGGAAAGACTTTGCTACCCACCCTGGTGTCATCCTGGGGACGGTTAATTATGGCGTATTTTTGAATGTGCTTGATGTAAATCTAGCTGTGAAGTGTACAACTGGGGCACAACTGCTGCCACTGAAGGGGTGGGTGTGTGTGGGGCCCAATTTTTGGAAAAAAGGGAGACTCCGCTTGGAGTAACCCTTGCTTGCTGTGTTTTTTAAAAGGAGCCAAGATGAACAGAGCTGGGATCAGGAAAGACTTTGCTACCTACCCTGGTGTCATCCTGGGGACGGTTAATTATGGCGTATTTTTGAATGTGCTTGATGCAAATCTTGCTGTGAAGTGTACAACTGGGGCACAACTGCTGCCACTGAAAGGGTGGGTGTGTGTGGGGCCCAATTTTTTGAAAAAAGGGAGACTCCGCTTGGAGTAACCCTTGCTTGCTGTGTTTTTTAAAAGGAGCCAAGATGAACAGAGCTGGGATCAGGAAAGACTTTGCTACCTACCCTGGTGTCATCCTGGGGACGGTTAATTATGGCGTATTTTTGAATGTGCTTGATGCAAATCTAGCTGTGAAGTGTACAACTGGGGCACAACTGCTGCCACTGAAGGGGTGGGTGTGTGTGGGGCCCAATTTTTGGAAAAAAGGGAGACTCCGCTTGGAGTAACCCTTGCTTGCTGTGTTTTTTAAAAGGAGCCAAGATGAACAGAGCTGGGATCAGGAAAGACTTTGCTACCTACCCTGGTGTCATCCTGGGGACGGTTAATTATGGCGTATTTTTGAATGTGCTTGATGCAAATCTAGCTGTGAAGTGTACAACTGGGGCACAACTGCTGCCACTGAAGGGGTGGGTGTGTGTGGGGCCCAATTTTTTGAAAAAAAGGAGACTCCGTTTGGAGTAACCCTTGCTTGCTGTGTTTTTTAAAAGGAGCCAAGATGAACAGAGCTGGGATCAGGAAAGACTTTGCTACCTACCCTGGTGTCATCCTGGGGACGGTTAATTGTTACGAGGGGGACCCGGGGAAGCGTGCCAAGATGGGAAATGGACTGCTTCCGCCGGTCAAGGTCCACTGTGCGGTGTAAGGGACCGCCGCTATGGTGGGTGAAGAGTGAGCGGGTTGCTGCTAGCGATCGTCTGGAATGTCACAGACGATCTATGTACACCGATCTGCCCTAACCCGTGAGGGTTGTATGGCACAGATCTCACGGCTCGGTGTACCTGTTGCACGGGGAAGCACAGAGGTGCCCACGCACGTGTGCCAGTGGAAGTCAAGAGAATATGGCACGAGGGTAGCACAGAGGTGCCCACGCACGTGTGCTTTCAATAAACAGGTGAGTCCAATGGAGACTTGAGGAGCTCACCTGGGACAGGAACACAGCCTGTTGACGGGGGTACTGCCGAAGCAGCAAGGCAGGAACACGGCCTGCAAACGAGGTACTGCCGGAGCAGCAAGGGCCAAGCCCACAATAGACAGTAATGCCTGAGCAGTGGCGTGGCAGCACGCTGCCAGACATCCAAACATAGAAGGACGGTCGCGCGCCGCCATGATGGCAGGGGGAGCTTTTAAGGAGGTGCAGCTCCACCCGAGGGCGGGCGCGAGGCGGAGATGATGGACTTGACCCAATCAGGGTCCACGACGTCCCAGCCTGGCCAGTCAGGATTCACCACGTCACCAGCCTTGTCATCAAGCCGTGTGACGTCAGTGAGCGAATCAGGACCCACCACGCATTGCACATGCTCACCCTCCTGCCTCTGGGAAATAGAGGCAGGATCCTCGGTCTCAC